>NC_141032.1:24310000-24610000 GCF_052040795.2 Danio rerio
CCGCAAGCTGCAGACTTTCAGACTTTGCTTGCCTCTTTTGACCTAAAAAGAGCACCTACTTCTGCTACCCACAAATCAGGTAATCAGCTAGACCTTATTTACACACGACACTGCTTCACTGATCAAACAATAGTAACTCCACTACAAATATCTGATCATTTCCTTCTGTCTCTCAACATCCACATTACTCCTGAGCCGCCACACACTCCAACACTGGTTACCTTTCGCAGAAACCTACGATCTCTCTCACCCAATAGACTATCCACCATTGTTTCAGACTCTCTTCCTCCATCTCGCAAACTCACTGCACTTGATTCGAACAGTGCCACTAATACACTCTGCTCCACACTAGCATCATGTCTAGACCGATTATGTCCTCTTGCATCCAGGCCAGCCCGTGCCAGTCCTCCTGCACCCTGGCTCTCGGATGCTCTCCGTGAGCATCGCTCAAAACTTCGGGCTGCGGAGAGAATTTGGCGGAAAACTAAAAATCCTGCACATCTCTTAACATACCAAACTCTTCTGTCCTCTTTCTCAGCTGAGGTTACTTCTGCAAAGCAGACGTATTACCGTCTGAAAATCAACAATGCCACTAATCCTCGCCTACTTTTTAAAACATTTTCCTCCCTCCTCTATCCTCCTCCTCCACCCGCATCCTCCACACTTACTACTGATGACTTTGCTACATTCTTCTGCACCAAAACTGCAAAAATCAGTGCTCAATTTACTGCACCTACAACAAACACGCAAGATACAACACCAACACCACACACACTCACCTCTTTTTCTCAGCTCTCTGAGTCTGAGGTGTCCAAACTTGTGCTATCTAGCCATGCAACCACCTGTCCACTCGATCCCATTCCCTCTCATCTCTTGCAAGCCATCTCTCCTGCAGTCATACCAACACTGACTCACATAATTAACACATCTCTTGACTCTGGTTTATTCCCCACTACATTTAAGCAGGCTAGGGTAACCCCACTGCTAAAGAAACCCAACCTGGACCATACGCTACTTGAAAACTACAGACCAGTATCCCTGCTTCCATTCATGGCCAAGATTCTGGAGAAAGTAGTGTTCAATCAAGTCCTGGACTTTCTTACTCAAAACAATCTCATGGACAACAAGCAATCCGGCTTTAAGAAAGGCCACTCAACTGAGACTGCCCTGCTCTCGGTCGTGGAGGATCTCAGACTGGCTAAAGCAGACTCTAAATCATCAGTCCTCATTTTGCTGGACTTGTCAGCTGCTTTTGACACTGTCAACCACCAGATCCTGCTATCTACGCTTGAGTCACTGGGCGTTGCGGGCACTGTTATACAATGGTTCAGATCTTACCTCTCTGACAGGTCATTCAGGGTGTCTTGGAGGGGAGAGGTGTCCAACCTACAGCATCTAAACACTGGGGTACCTCAAGGCTCTGTTCTTGGGCCACTTCTCTTCTCCATCTACACATCATCTCTAGGACCAGTCATCCAGAGACATGGATTCTCCTACCACTGCTATGCTGATGATACCCAGCTATACCTCTCTTTTCATCCTGATGATCCCTCGGTTCCAGCTCGTATCTCAGCCTGCCTGTTGGATATTTCACACTGGATGAAAGATCATCATCTTCAGCTGAACCTCGCAAAAACGGAAATGCTTGTAGTTTCTGCCAACCCGACTCTACACCATAACTTTTCAATCCAGATGGATGGGGCAACCATTACTGCATCCAAAATGGTGAAAAGCCTTGGAGTAACGATTGATGACCAACTAAACTTCTCTGACCACATTTCTAGAACTGCTCGATCGTGCAGATTTGCACTCTATAACATCAGAAAGATCCGACCCTTCTTATCTGAACATGCAGCTCAACTCCTTGTTCAAGCTCTTGTTCTCTCCAAACTGGATTACTGCAACTCTCTACTAGCTGGGCTTCCAGCTAACTCTATCAAGCCTCTTCAACTGCTCCAGAATGCAGCAGCATGAGTTGTCTTCAATGAACCTAAACGAGCACATGTCACTCCGCTGCTAGTCCGTTTGCACTGGCTGCCAGTTGCTGCTCGCATCAAATTCAAAACTCTGATGTTTGCCTACAAAGTGACTTCTGGCCTAGCACCTTCTTATCTGCTCTCACTTCTGCAGATCTATGTGCCCTCCAGAAACTTGCGTTCTGTGAATGAACGTCGCCTCGTGGTTCCATCCCAAAGAGGGAAAAAATCACTTTCGCGAACGCTCACGCTCAATCTGCCCAGTTGGTGGAATGAACTCCCTAACTGCATCAGAACAGCAGAGTCACTCGCTATTTTCAAGAAACGACTAAAAACTCAACTATTTAGTCTCCACTTCACTTCCTAATCTGCAATTGCCTCTTTGAATATCACACTAACTGTACAAAAAAAAAAAAAAAAAAAAAAAAAAAAAAAAAAAAAAACTACTAACACTTCCCTTCTTAGACTTTACAGACCTGAAACTTGCCTTTAGTACTTATTCATTGTTGCTCTTAGTTGTGTAAATTGCTTCCTTGTCCTCATTTGTAAGTCGCTTTGGATAAAAGCGTCTGCTAAATGACTAAATGTAAATGTAAATGTAAATGTACTTATTTTAAACTCGTTTTACAGCCACTATTATTAACACCCTTAAGCAATATTTACTGTCATCATTTCAAATATATATATATATATATATATATATATATATATATATATATATATATATATATATATATATATATATATATACATACCTGAGTGTGAGTGTGTGTGTGTGTGTGTGAAAGACTAATATTTGTAATCAGTTATTCAAATAAACAGCAGTTTCTTTAGTTACCTATAGTTATTATTAATAAGGTTCAAATTGGGACAATATTGACACTTACCACTATGTGTTTTTTCATGTTGGAGCGTTCATTCATGTATATGTTGCCATGTCAGTTCGATGTGCAGGGTGCATCGCATTATGAAACCATTCTTGAGCCAATATTCGAACATAGGCATGTTTTTCTGCGCGCAAAAAAGGGAAAGCGGGAGATGAATTATATTTGTTATCATTTGACAGTAACGGATGAGTGCCGCCAAATGTAGCAAAGAGTAAAGATTTTTTTCTAATAATTTACTTGAGCAAGAGTAAAAGTACACATATTTAAATGTACTCAAAAAGTACAAGTTACCCAATAATCTTTCTCAAGTAAATGTAACGAAGTAAATGTAATGAAGTAAATCTAACTCGTTACTACCCATCTTTGGTCATTACATAGGAATCATAATGTAATGAACAAGTAATTACATCCATATCAAAAGTTTGTAACTAAATATGTACTGCAAATATTTAAATATAAATACACAAATACTGTACATGTGCATGTTTTATCAAAGATATAAGTTTGTAATTACATACCACGTGTACTGTGATTATGTATATAATGTTAATACACAGATACTGTACATAATATACAAAAACACAATTACAATACTATCATAGATGTAATTACAATGCTATAACAGTGCAACGACACCATTAATATATAGTAAAAGCAATGTAATTGTATTATTATTATTACAATGTTATTACATATTATTATTACATATTATTTATAATGTAATGACATACAAGTAATTACATACAAAATAAAATTTCATAATTACGTGTACGGCATATATTTCCATATAAATATACAAATACGGTACATAAAATATACAAAGAAACATTTAAGTTAAAAAGTTTGTAATTACATGTGTACTGTGTATAGTTACATATACAACTATAAATAACCAAATACTGTACATGCAATATACAAAGAAATATTTATAATTTTTTATTATATTGGATGCAACTACAATGTAAATACAATGTAAAGACATAGTAGTTACATCCAAGAAAAAGTTTGTAATTACATATTGCATGTATTCTGTGTATATTTATGTAAATAACTATAATTTACAAATTCTGTACATGAAATATACAAAAACACATTTAAATTTGTATATATTATATTAGAGGTAAAAACAGAGTAATTGCAATGTAACAAGACAGCAACTACTTACAAGTTTAAAGTTTGTAAATACATAATTCATACATATGTACTTTGTACGTTTAAGTATAAACTATAAATACACACTATACATGAAGTACACAAAGAAACGCAAACGTACAAAGGTGATTATATATCAAGATTAAATTTGCAATTACAGATAACATGTGTACTGTGCATATTTAAATGTATAACTATAAATATACACTGAACATGAAATTTACAAATATACAAAATATACAAAAACACAATTACAATACAATCAAAGAATTACAGTGTTGTAATAATGTAACTACTATGTTGATGCATAGTAATAAGAATGTTAAAGCAATGTATATACAATGTTAATGCATAGTAATTATAATGTAATGACATAGTAATTACATGCATTTACATATAAATACACAAATACTGTACATGAAATACACAAAAACATTTGAGTAAAACATTGTAAATACAAATGTACTGTGCATATTTACGTATACAACTATGAATAACCAAATACAATATACAAAGAAATATACAATGTATATAATATGCATACAATATACAAAGAAATATTCACATTTATAAATATTATATTGGATGTACTTACCATGTACATGTAATAACGTAGCAGTATCAATGTAACCACATAACTGCATCCAAGATAAAAGTTTGTAATTACATATCACATGTATACTGTGATTATGTATATAACTTTAATACACAGATACTGTACATGAAATATACAAAACACAATTACAATACCATCTTAGATGTAATTACAATGTTTGAACAATGTAATTATAACTTTTAACAGCGCAATTATGTTATAACAATGTAATTATAATGTTATTACATAGTTATAGCAATGTAATTACAATGATATTACAATGCTTTTACATAGGAATTATAACATAATAAACAAGTAATTACATCCAAAATAAAAGTTTGTAACGACATATGTACAGCATATATTTACACATAAATACACAAATACAGTACATGAAATATACAAAGAAACATTTGAGCTAAAAAGTGTATATTTACATATACAACTATAAATAACCAAATACTGTACATGCAATATACAAAGAAATATTTACATTTATAAATATTATCTTGGATGTAACTACAATGTATTTACAATGTAAAGACTTAGTAAGTACATTCAAAATAAAATTTTGTAATTACATTTTACATGTGTACTTTGTATATTTATGTATATAACTATATTTATAAATTCTGTACAGTAAATATATTACATAGTAATAAGAATGTTATAACAATGTAACTACAATGTTATTACATAGTATTTATATTGTAATGACATAGTAATTACATCAAAACAACAAAAGTTTGTATTTACGTATGTACTACATGTATTTACATATAAATACACAAATACTGTACATGAAATATACAAAGAATCATTTAAGTTAAAAAATTTGTATTTACAAGTGTTCTCTGTATATTTATGTATACAACTATAAAAAACCAAATAGTGCACATGCAATATACAAAGAAATATTTACATTTATAAATATTATCTTCGATGTAACTACCGCGTAATTACAATGTAATGACGCAATAATTACATACAAGATTAAAGTTTGTAATTTCATATTACATACATGTATACAGTGCATTTTTATGTATATAACTATAAATAAACACTGTACATGAAATTTACGAACCCGTTTAAATATCTTGAATTTAGTTACATTGTAACGACGTAGAAATTACATCCAAAATAAAAGTTTGTGCTTACATATTACATGTGTACTTTGTAAATTCCTTTAATAAACAAATACTGTACATGAAATTTACAAAATAACAATACTTACAAAGAAGTAATTACAGCGTTATAATATGTAACTACTATGTTGATGCATAGTGTAAAGGATGTTATTGCAATGTAACGACAATGTTATTACATAGTAATTGTAATTTAATGACATAGTAATTACATGCTAATAAAAGATTGTAACTACATCTGTACTGCATATATTTACATATAAATACACAAATATTGAAATACACAAAGAAACATTTGGGTAAAACATTGTAAATTCAAGTGTACTGTGCATATTTATGTATACAACTATGAATAACCAAATACAATATACAAAGAAATATAAAATGTATTTAATATACATGCAATATACAAAGAAATATTCACATTTATAAATATTATATTGGATGCACTTACCAAGTACATGTAATAACGTAGCAGTATCAATGTAACCACATTACTGCATCCAAGATAAAAGTTTGTAATTACATATCACATGTATACTGTGATTATGTATATAACTTTAATACACAGATACTGTACATGAAATATACAAAACACAATTACAATACTATCATAGATGTAATTATAATGTTTTAACAATTTAATTATAGCTTTTAACAAACCAATTATGTTGTAACAATGTAATTATAATGTTATTACATAGTTATAGCAATGTAATTACAATGATATTACAATGCTATTACTAAGGAATTATAACGTAATGAACAATTACATCCAAAATAAGTTTGTAACGACATATGTACAGCATACATTTACATATAAATACACAAATACAGTACATGAAATATACAAAGAAACATTTATGTTAAAAAGTGTATATTTACAAATACAACTAGAAATAACCAAATACTGTACATGCAATATACAAAGAAATATTTACATTTATGAATATTATCTTGGATGTAACTACAATGTATTTACAATGTAACGACTTAATAAGTACATCCAAAATAAAATTTTGTAATTACTTGTTACATGTGTACTTTGTATATTTATGTATATAACTATATTTATAAATTCTGTACATTAAATATATTGCATAGTAATAAGAATGTTATACCAATGTAACTACATTGTACATGAAATATACAAAGAATCATTTAAGTTAAAAAAAAATGTATTTACAAGTGTTCTCTGTATATTTACGTATACAACTATAAACAACCAAATAGTGTACATGCAATATACAAAGAAATATTTACATTTATAAATATTATCTTGGATATAACTACAGTGTAATTACAATGTAACGACACAATAATTACATACAAGATTAAAGTTTGTAATTACATATTACATACATGTGTACAGTGCATATTTATGTATATAACTATAAATACAGACTGTACATGAAATATACAAACCCGTTTGTAAATCTTGAATGTAGTTACATTGTAACAACGTAGTAATTACATCCAAGATAAAAGTTTGTGCTCACATATTACATGTGTACTGTGTATATGTATATAACTTTAATAAACAAATACTGTAGGCTACATAAAATATACAAAAACACATTTACAATTCTATCACAGTGTTTTAACTTGTTGGTAGTTGGTTGGTAGATTGATTCTTGGGTTGAGTAAAAAAAACAAAAAACGTTTTTTTTTCTCTCTCTGCATTGCTTACAAGATATCCAAGAACCAACAAAGTCACCATTATCATGGCTCTGACAAATCGAATGCATGGAGAACAGCTGAAGATGGCATGAAAGAAGGGAAACAAATCATTTAACAGGCTGTTTATGCCACTACAGTACATCCTTGTATAAAAAGTCGAAGCATATAAAAAGTAGATTGCCTGCTGTGTTTGTGGTGCCACAGTTAATTATGCCTCATGTTCCCGTTAACTTTCCGCTTTGCATTCATTCAAAAGACTGTAAGTAAATAGGGGTTAATCTAGCAAATGGAAAAAGGAAAGCCCAGGAAGCAAGCATTATAGCCGAAATCTGATAAAACACCAGTGCTTTGTCTAGCTGCTCCTGAATAATTGCAGGACTTTGCTGAAGCTAGCATTCATTTATTGCATTAGTCTGCAATCTAGCTTTTGAGAGGAATAGTTTTAAGTTTTCCACATAACTGTTCAAATCTTTTATTTATTGATGACCAATGTACCAGTATTTATTTAACAACTCTAAATATCCTGTTTGGCTCAAATTTAAAGAATTAAAAGATTATTGTCATTGTACAATTTCAATTGTATGCTCTGAGATTTATGAAGATTTTAAGTAGTGCTGGGTCAAGAAATTCAGTTACTTTTTGGGTAATTAAATAATTTTTCAGACATAGTATTTAAAATGTATTTAAATATATTTTTAATTATTGAACTAGAAATTTATTACTTTTAAAACTTAACCAACACAGTCAGAAATAAATATTAAACACTGTAAAACCCAAAAAGTTCAGGTAACTTAACCCATTTGAGGAAACCGATTGCAACAAACCATTTAAGTAAAAAAAGTGCTGGGAACTTAATCCATTTGAATAAACGAAGCAATTTGAGCAGAGTAAAACCAAATAAATGACGAGAACCCAAACTGAGTGCTCTAAAACCCAATAAGTGAGGACAAGCCAAACTGTTAGAGTAAACCAATTGCTACAAACTATTTGAGTTAAAAAAAAAATTAATCTATGAGTACTGTGAACTTACTTCATTTAGGTTAGAAATAAGTAATGAGGTATTTATTTTACCTCAACTTTAACAGTTAAAAATAGTTCAAAATTCTTTTCAAATGAGCAGAATTAGCTTTTAGTAAATTCTAAGTTAGTTGGTAGTTTTTCATTATAAACTGTAGGTCTTTCCTAGAAATTCCAACAGAATTTTTTTACTGCAAGTGTTTATTTAGTTGTAAACAATGAATGAAAACACGACAGAAAATGTGTAATCCTGATTGTGTAAAATTTACATCTGATTCTGTCATCTTGTGCCATTTGTTGCTTTGCACTTCACATCTCCTTGCAGCCTAGATAAATGGTGTTTATGTCCCTTGGATGATAGTTAGAATACATTTTTTCAATCATATAATTGGAGGGCAATTCCTGATGGGACGTTTCAATGTTCTCTCACCCTACTGATCTTATCACTCCAAATAAACTAAACAACTCGGAGCAGCTGAGATTTTAACTTATTTAAAATTGGAAAGGATTTGCAGCCAGGAAAGAATAAACACTTCTCTGAATCTACATTTGTATTCTCCAACATAAAATTTAATGAAACACACTTTTATGTCCCCAAAACAAATAGAGCGTCTATATTTATTTATTTTTAAAATGATATACTTGCTCAACATTAAGAAGTTGTTTATAAACGTTTTAAGTGTCTATGTAAGTCCAATACTGGGGTTCTGGAGCTTTTCAAAAACCTGGGCAAATAGTGTTAGATACAGTGAAAGTCCAAGCTAGATTTGATTGTTTTGGATTGCTAGCTCATTTATTCAGTGAAAACTAGATCATGTTTGAACATGAAGTTTTGGATCTGTCAGTTTACTCTAAAACTCTAACCACAAGACTGAAGATGAAACTGAAACTCATTGATTCAGAAGAAAGATAGAGAACTTCTGTCAGGGAGGAATCCTCTTTATTTAAATGTCAGCAAAAAAGATTGTATTTTATAGTTTCTATCTATCTATCTATCTATCTATCTATCTATCTATCTATCTATCTATCTATCTATCTATCTATCTATCTATCTATCTATCTATCTATCTATCTACTGTATCTATCTATCTATTTATCTATCCATCCATCCATCCATCCATCCATCCATCCATCCATCCATCCATCCATCCATCCATCGTTACCTTTCATATTTTGTTTGTATGCAGTTCTGCGCTTGACATTTTTACTGGTTTTAACTGGTGGTCTAACTTTCCACTTTACACAGACCTTGCAACACTGTAAAAATGATACTTTAAACACATTTAGTAAGTTAATCAGGTAATTTATTTTGCAAAGTTTAACTTCATAAGACTAAAAAAGTTCTTTTGATTTAACTACAAAATTTTTGGCACCAAGAATGTTTTACAGTGAAGATGGTGAGCTCCTCTGATTGACTGAAACTCTCTGACAGCAGGTTGTCAAAATGAAAGCCAAGTGGTTTCCTTTGTTTTCTAGAATATTCAATCCTTACAAGGTCATTAATGCATTCAAGTTCCCAGCTGTTTGTCCATAAAATACAAATGCATGATGCGACAAAATAAAACAGAAAATATCTGTGGGCACTCAATTCAAAACTTCCTCTTCAGTTCAGCACTGAACAGGACAAGAAAGGGTTACAGAACCACCAGGACTAAAGTATCACAATCTCACAAATACCACAATCCTGATTACAATTTGTACACGCCTGTTTTCTTTATCATTACTGCTCTACACATTGCCACACCTTACCTTCACTTCTCGTCTTGTCTTACATAAGCAACACACCCACTACAGCTATCATCAGGATTATCTGTGCCTTCCTGGATTCCCTTCAGCATTCACAATCTCCTCATTTACAACAAAAGGACAGTATTCCTTCTTTATTAAATATCACTGACTTTCAATAACCATTTTACCTGTTACCACTATTGGTGCTTATCTGTTGAATTGTGAATACTTGCTTTGTTTACAAATCGTTGCTGTGAATAAACTGTTTTTGGACCTAAAGCATTCTCTACAGTGACCAAAGCTCCCCCAAGCAGATAAAAACAAAAGGCTACACTAACCTTTGCTATCATTTGTGCCACAGGGAACTGGTCAAACGTTCACTTTGGTAATGAAAGCAAGTTTAAAGGGCTGGTCCAGAGTGTATTTTTAAGGCTTGGTTGTGTTTATAAGATGCAAAGTAATATGTGCTCATGCGTTATTTGTAGAAAAATTATTTTTATTTAATTCTTTTTATTTATAGTTATTTTTTCATATATCTTACTTTGATTATATACAGCTACTCAGCTAAGATGAAAACCGCAGTCATATATCCAAATTCCTCTGAAAGGCCCTCAAGAGGCTCTGATTGGTCAACTAACATAATGTGCTGTGATTATGTTCACACATTACACATCAACTAAAGATTCAAATATTATATCCTAATAGACCACCCCGATTTATTTGGGTTTGGCAGAAAACATTATGTTTGGCTTCATATTGGAGTAAGACTGAACCCAAAGTGGTTAAAGAAATAAGTGAAAGATGGAGGTCAAGTGTCACGGTTTGGAGGTGTATTCTGCAGCACAAAATGGACTTTTCATGTCAGCAATTTCCAAGTAGGACAGAGAGAAAAATAAGATAAAATATAGGACATTTAACAGCTTACTAATTCTCATTCCTGCTGCTCTGATTACCATTCTCCCTTACCATCTCATTCACTAAGCTCCAATCTTCGGTCTGCTTCACCAGCAACCTCTCACCACACCCATGCACAATCACCCGAATACTAACAAGACACACCTGCACCAGCAATCACCAGACCCCTATAAAGACTCACCGTTTCCAGTCACACAATGGCTGGAATTAAAGTCAGATGGTTCACCTCACCTTCTCCCTGGCTCGTCTTCTTCTGTGGATGTTTCTCCTAACCAGTGTATGCACATGCTGTGATTAAGGGAAGTGACTTCATACACTGATGGTTGAATGAAGATCCTTGTTTACATGCTAGTCTGCTTTCCACCCAAGAATGTCACTTACCTGCTTCTCCTGTTGAACAACCCATTGTGTTTACATAAATTGATGAAAAGAGAACCATTCTTGTCATCTTTGTGTGATCGTGACAATATTATCAGTGAATCATGCAAAGCTATTACATTCCCTAAGAAAGTGATAAGAGCTAGAAAGTTGTACGATTCTTTTCAGGTGCCTTGATGGGTGAAGGCTTCAGCCAAGTTATTCAGAATATCTCTATGTTCTGTCAAATAAAGCAAGCAGGGTTTGGAGCATCAATATAGTGACTGCCAAAACACATTTTAAATTACAAGGCTTGAATTGATAGACTCCTTGAATTAAACCTTTAAGTTTATCTGCTGCTCTTCTGATTTCAGTCTCTCCTGACCTGCATTATTGACAACCGTGAATTCCTGAATACAGCACCAAATCTACTTCTCATTCTTTCCCTATTAGGATAACAGCGTATGAGAATCAAATTCATTTTTTACTTCACTAATTTTATGACTCTTGAAGGCCATTAAAGTGCCACAGATTTGGCCTGGAACATGTGATTCACAGTCCAGAGGCTGATTTTATTACATCTATGAACTCATCAGACTAGATGTACCTTAATTAAGTCTAATATTGTTCAGATTCAATAACAGCAGATCACCTGATACCACCAAAGGGTGTTTTATAAGGAGATTCCAAATTGCCGTGCAGTCATAAGACTGACAAAATTATGAGCCTGAGCATGATGTTCCTGCTTGTCACTCTCTTATGGAGCTTGTGGCGAAATTTCTACCTACAACCAACCATTTATCTCAACCTTTAGACTTTCCTCCCTCTGTCTATCCCTAGTAAAGCTAAACATCTAGCCTAGAACAGGCTAAATCCATTAATGCTAGAAACTGTTTTTTTTCCTAAAAACATGCAAGTTCATTCTATAAACATGCTAGTAATAATTATGTTAATTTTGTTAACAACTTGATAATTCATTCAAAAACATGCTGGCAATACTGACATTTTAACAACATAGCAATTCACATTAGAAACATAAAAACATACAAACTTACAGTAGAATCACATAGGTATATACACTAGGAGCCTGAGATGCATTAATAACGCTGCTACATTTGTACAGTGCTCCCTGGACAAAAGTCATTCAACCGCACTAGTTTCCGCACAGAGATTTCATACATTTTCTTGCACACAAGCATATGCTCTTTGTCGGCAATGCCCATGCGATCACTTATCTATCGATGTAGAAAAGTGATGTAAAATTATCATTTTCGTAATTGAAAAAAATATTTGCATACTGACCACTATAGGTAAATCCTACATATATACATATATTTTTACATATCTTTGGCTCTAGATGGCCAGTTCTCCACTGAACCTTGGTTCCACATGCATTTATTTCAAAGGAGTGAGAAGATAGCAACACACTAGTTAGAAAATTGTTAGAAAAACCCTGGTTCATGCTATACCAGCATGCTAAAACATGCTAAAATAAGCCTATTTATGACAGCATGCCTATCATAACATTAAAATGTTAATGCAAATCTAATAACATCATGCTAATTGATGCTTTAGAATAATGGTAAATTAAGCAGGTTTGTTAAGCCAAAATCAAAGTCTGTCAAGTCAAATTTGCCATGCAATCATATGACTCAAAAAAATGTTAGCATGACATTCCCGCAGAGCTTGTTGCCCTCTTCTGGAGCTTGTGGCATGTGGAGAATATGCAAACAGCCTTCCTTGGTAAAAATAACACAACTGTCAATCAGTTAAAATTTTCTATGAATATGAAGACTGGCTTTAGTCCAAGATGACACTTGAAAAATCCTGCCTGTAGTATTTTTAAGGACATGGTTGTGTATGCATTTCTGAAGAATCTAGCTGGCAGTAGTTGAATAAAACAATGAAGAGAGTGAAGTGCATCATATACTGTTTTATGTGAGCGAGTGAAGCATTCAGCATGAAAATCATTTGGCCTTCACTATGCTGACTGACATTGGATGATTTTCTCTTGCAAGCAAGCTTGCTTTGATTAGTCATCCAGCATCTGTGAATGCTTCAGTAGTTTAGTCGTCATCCGCTTGCCTTCATGGAATCTGCATGAGTGGAAGTGGAACATGCACCATTAAAAAAACATCCACATCCACGCTCTTCTCTGTTCAGCACCATTTGAAATTGTTCACTATTTTTGGAGGCAGTTCTCAGAATTCCTCAAATATCATGGAATGTAATGAAATGGAAAGTAAATTCTGCGCTTTAGTCTCATCTCTGAACACTCAAAACAACAAGAGTGATACAAACAATTCATTACATATTTAAATATTAAATACATCAGGTAAAACAGCCTCAACTGACCCACCAACTACAAGATTTTACTCACCTGATTACCGAAGCACTACACGCACCCTCAATCCTTCACCTCCATTCCCATTCACCAGCATTTCAAGGTAACGTACAGTAGCACTGTTACCAGACTCTCTTACCTGCTGCTTAACTTTGGATAGCCTCTGCATTCTGTTTGTCATAGCCTTTAGGATCATTCTCCTGCAAAGGCAACAGAGACTTTCAGTGACATAATGTTGTTTCATGTTAGAAACATACCCACAGCATGCTAATTGTTAGAAATATGTTAATTCATACTCCAAATATGCTTTTTCATGATAAAAACATGCTAACTTATGCCAAACAATCTCACAACATGTTATTCATATTTTAAACTTGTTAATTTGTGCTATTAGTATTAAAGTGTTTGCCACTGTGTAAAGTAAGGGATAAAGTAAATTCAGGCAGTTGTTATCACAGAATAACGCCTGACAGGCTTATCGGCAACAAAATTCGAATTAGAACGATATTGTTTAAGACTAAAAGGCTTAATTTTGCAAAGTCAACCGCCTTGGTGTTGAGTATGACACTGCTTCTTGCCACAAATAGGATTCTAAGTAATAATTTATTAATTCTTTACTCACCCACTCACTCTTTTTCTTTAATTTTACGTATATGTACCAAAATATGTTTTAATTTTAAAACGCATACGTTTGGCTAAGGTTATGCATTCCGTCCACACTACCCTGGAGCTTTCGAGCCCTGAAAACAGAGAATTAAAAAAATGCTGAAGAGGGCATTTTGGTTTTAAAATACTGCTGCTCTGTGTCAGAGTAGATGGGGGAAAACGAAGACATTTAAAAACTGAGGTGTGGATGCAGACTGCAGACATTCAACTGTTTGGAGCTTTTTCTCAATATTAGATGAACAAAGTTCAGTCTTGCATCCTTGCCTTGTAAGTTATATGGAAAACAAACTACTGAGGACACGTGTCACGATTACCAGCGATGGTATTCCATAAGATCGCTGGTTCTCACAACAACCATGGACTACACTTTCGCCTTTGATGGATTACATATTCATACATGCACTCCGGTCACACTCATACATGCTTCCTCATCCAGACTGATTACTCGCACCACCAGAGGATTGTCATATAGACTGATTGCAGACACTACTTAAGCCACACTATCTGTCCATCACACTTATCCTGTGATGACATTACAACGCGTTTTCCTTGTCTTGTTTTCCAGTGTTTTGACCCAGTCTGTTTAACCAGTTCTCCCTGCCTGCCGCCTGCCTTTAGACCTATCGCCTGTTTACTGTTTATGATTCTGGATTGCCTACACATACCCGTTTGCACCTGTATTGACTACCGCTTGCATAACAACGGATAAACCTGCATTGTGGATCCAACCTCCAGTTGTATGTGTCACTTCCCCGTCGTTACAACATGTTGGGTAAATCTTCAAAGAAAACAGTGAACTTTATAACGTCATTCACATCACTCTGGCTACATTGTTTCACTCTTAACAATAAAATGTAAACATGGTATAAAGATCTGACTGTTTAGTAAAGTATAAACAGTTTATACAATATTGGATATAAAAGCAAGCAGTCAGTCTAATGTGCACAAACAATGTTCGTGGTTACATTAATTAATATATGAACTCATCTTTGCGGTTACCTGAGATCAAGTAATAGATTTAAAAGACCAAAGAGTAGTTAGACAAGATTTATCAAATATTAGGTTTAACAACTATAGTGAGATTAGATCCAGTGGTATGTCCTTGATGAACTGTCGGACTTGCGCTGCTCTCACCTGGGGAGGTGTGCTTAAAGCACCCACTGACTGCCTGGAGTTCTGACGCCCGCATGTGCTGCAGCGTTTGACAGAGTTTGTGTGTGGTCACATGATGTGCCTTTTCAGCGGTGTAGTGTGGACAGAGATCATTTCAGGAATGCTGAGTGAAATGTGTGGACATGGACTGTTTTTATTCTAAAATGCCATTTTAAAACTAAAACCTATTTGTGTAAACAGGGCCTTATTCCCTGCTTTTTCACCACGGGTCACCACAGCAGAATGAACTGCTAATTACTCTGAAAAAAATTGTCTAAGAAGGTAAATGTGATTTATTCAGTCACAGGACAACACCAAACAGTCAAAAACAAGTAAAAACAGACAAGCAAAAACATTTGTGAATGCATTCACTGACAGTCATGATGATTTAAAGTACCTAGATGAGCCTGTGCTATTCTGAGATTGTTTTCTCTGAGTGACATATCTAATATTGCAATCTAATAAACGCCAGTAGTGTGTATGGCTGCATTTAGTTTCTAAAGGAATGCTACAAAACGGTATGACCCCGTTCCTTTTTGCCCTTACCAGATGACCACTTACCTCAGTATGGACAGCTTTCTGGCTGTTACCAGTTTGTGCAGTTAGCTCGTCATGTACGTGGATGGACTTTAGATGCAGAGAGAAGATGGGCATGATGACGGGGTTTAAGTCTAGTGAAGAATGCTTCCAGAAAGCAGGTAAGAATCCAAAAAATAAAATAAACGAGTAAATAACATGGTGAGAATGTGGTAAAATGTGAAAACATGGTAAAAATCAGGTGAGGGCTTTTCTTTTTCTGGATTGCTTTTTAAATTAGTGATTTGGGTTCAGGCTGGTCAATCAGTGCTTTTTAAAACACTATTGGTTGGGTTTAAGGAAGGTGGAGGGTGGGTCAGTCAGTCGGTCAGATGGTCAGTTAGTCAGTCAAGCAGTCAGTCGACAGCAGTCTATAGTGGATATACAAGATATATAGTGGATATATAGTGGATAAACAAGATATGCGAAAACAAAAACTGCAAACATTTGGTATTTGACGGCTTCCAGAAATGTATATAGAGTTACGTTTTCAGAATGAGCCTGGGTTAAATACTTCATGTTAACGGTAAAAAATAGTTTGATGTTGTTTTTTTCCCTTTATTTTCCTTTTCATTTATTTATTTATTTACTTATTTATTTATTTTTTTAAAGATCGAAATTAACTTCCATAGCAAATGTGGGCTGAGACTAGTGAAACAATCATCAGTCAAGCTCCTAATCCAGACTGGGCACTTTTTCAAGTGTGCCCCTTCATTCTTCTGAGCGCAGCTATACATACTCATTTTATCCCTGAGGCCAACACACATTCTAGATTTGTGGTTGCTCTCAGTCTATTCTCAGTGCCAGTTTATGTGCATCCATATGTCACGTCTGTGGAAATCCACTGGATTATGTGGCCAGTGTCAGTCATATGAACCAATGGCATCCATTTTTTTCAGCTTTGCTGTCTGTGAGGAGATGTGAGAAACAGAACAGCATGTGCCCTGAACAAAAGCAAGGTTATCTAACTTCATCTTTTTGCATTAGCAAGGAAACACTGCTGTTTAGAGGCAGATAAGTGACCAGACATCTATCTTAAGGCTTGTTGATTTATACGTTTACAGCCTGTGGTTTTAGCGAATGCCTTTATCTTTGTATGTTATCGCATGTTCATGTTCTTGCTCTTATCTGGGCATGACTGTGCGTCAGTATGCATTTATCTGGTTGAACACGTCTGCACATCCACACAGAGAAATTGCAGGCCTTAAAGCATAGGTCCTGGAGGGCCGCAGCTCTGCACAATTTTGCTCCAACCCTAATCAAGCATAACTGATCCAGCTAATCAAGGGGTTCAAGTCTACTAGAGACCATTAAGCAGGTGTGAGTTGGAGGGGTTTGGAGCTAAACTGTGCAGAACTGTGGCCCTCCAGAACTGAGTTTGAGATCATTGTCTTAGTTCATCTTTAAATTCTGCCATTAAATTCGGTTGTTGCTCACCCGTGTGTCATATAGAGATCTTTTAATAAAATATGAGAGATTTATCTTGTCCATTAAAGATTTGTTCAGACAAAACTCTGACACATCAAAATGTCTGTAAAGGTCAAGAAATAAATCCTTACCATTACAGCACTTTCATCCGAGCGTTCGAAAGATTACACAATTCTAATTTAAACATGTTCATCCTATAAAGCATGCCTGACCAACCCTGTTCCAGGAGATGTACCTTCCTGCAGATTTCAGTTGCAACCCATATCAAACACACCTGGTCGATCTCCAGGAACAGGGTTGATCACCACTGTTATAAAGCAATTGTATCTCTTCGGGATTTCATATGGATTTATTTCTTAATGTCTTTAATGTTTTGATTATTCAGTGGTTCAACTAACAATATACAGTGAACAAAAAGAATGTCTGCAAAAGAAGTGTTGCAAAAATTTATATGTGCTGAATTTAAACAAACAATTAAATTCAGTGATGTTAAACTTAATTTGCTTGTTTAAACTCAGCCCAAAGAAATTTTTTTACAAGCACTTAACTTAAAAATATTTAGTAAATCCAAGGAATCATCTTTGAATATTTTTTTTTTCATTGTAGGGACAGAAATCCTTCAGATTTAATTAAAATATTAATGAAAAATTATTGTTTATGTTCCAAAGTTTACAATGACACAAGTCTGGGTAAATTGTGGCAGGAATTTTAGTATGGTTGAAATAACCTTTTAAATGTGTTTTTGTAAAAAAGTTCAATTTACGGTAAAAAAACAGCAGCTGTGGTTGCCAATGTTTTACAAAATTTAGTATTTTCCAGTATTAGAATGGTACAAACCATATTAATACATAATATTGTTATGGTAACCTATTGTATTTCATTTATTTATAGTGTTTTTACAGTACTGATGGTGGAAAAAAACAAAGTAATGTCAACAAGTGTCATGCAGGGAACTCTGGTAAAGACAGCCAATTTACAGATGTGTTTACTGTAGCATTTTTTACAGATTTTACCATTAAAACCATGATCATTTTTTTTACAGCAGAACCTTAAACTATTATCTAGCATCATCCGATGATCCAAATTTACTGTATATATATTTTTTTTTTACATACAGCAGTAAAATTTACTCATTTTAAATAGTATTTGGTCCCTCTCTAATCTGACTTAGGCTGCAGTCACACTAGAGTTTGAACTTGCGAAATTCTGTTGTACGGCGCTGCGAAAAGCTGTATAGCTGTGTAGCACTTTGCCGCCTTTGAGTGCTCTGAGGCAGGGGAGAGAAAGGCGACATCACCCGCATCTTGTTGCGAAGACTAAAACCTGGTTTATACTTCTGCGTCAATCGACCGGCGTAACCCACGGCGCATGCAACGCGCGTAGCTGTGCATTTATACTTCTGCACGCTGTCTCTGTTGGTCTGCATTAACACTTCCAAAACGTTAGTGGGCAGTGAGGTGTTAATGTGTCTTTGTATCGAGTTTCTTCGCTGCTGTTTTGTTCTTTCTGAACGCTTCAGGGATGTACAAGTGGCTCAAACTCGCTCATTTTGAGGCAGGAACCGACGGACGTGCAACAACTTTAACTAGGAGGTAAACATGAAACAAAACTTTTCATCAGGAGCTCCTTCGCGGGACTCCACACTTGTAAAGAATCGCTCCATTGGGCTAGCGCCGCTCGCGCGGCTCTCGGTCCCGCCCAGACTCGTCAGCGCTACCAAGCCAACCAATCACAGAGCTTGCTCTACACATCGTAGAAACGTGTAGTTAAATTTTTTGAGAGGTGCATGTCAGTGATGCCGACGGCCACGGCGAAGGGCTATGCGTCAGCACTGTAGCATACGCCGGCGTTTGACGCAGAAGTATAAATCAGCCTTAACATTAAGAATGGTACAGCATGGACACATGAGAGTCTCTAAAAATCTCCAGTAATACCCTTAACATTCGTGAGTTGCTTTTTTAAAAATTTGACGCTAGGGGAGTCTGAAAAGTCACTAAGTTGGCAACACTGGCAGGCAGTGTCTTGATTGAAGCACTCACACCTCACGTATGTGCAGTACGGAAGGAATGTTCTATTATTCATGTGGACCCCTGGTTTTGAAAAGAAGTAATAACATTAAAATCTTAACAGTTAAAGACAGATTTTTAAATTTATGATAGAAACTGTATAAAAGAGCTATATGATTAATATACACTTCTTGGCATTGATCGGGGCCCCTAATTCCCCATTGCCATCGCTTATTGGTTAAGTAGCTGGGTATAATTGAATTGAATAAGCAAAATTGTTCATAGTGTATGAGCGTGTAACAGTAAGATATTGTTACAATTATCATTTTCTGATTTTTTTACATTTTTTTTGTATTGTGTATTATTGGGCATGTTAAAATCAGTATGTTGACAAGTATGGTAACATTGCTTCCGGGAAGCTAGGTTGATTTGCGTCTCTATAAAGAGTAACTTACCATAGAGTAAGAATGAGTGTTTGGTAGAGTGTACAACGCATGTATCACTTTCACTACCGGCCTTCGCATTCAGTCCAATTTTGAGAACTGTTGCAGTTATCGCTCAATTAAAGGACTGTTTTTTTTGCTATCCTTATGCGTCTGTTAGCTTGCTGTTTTCACTGAGAGTTTAAGCATTACTAAGCTTATCCAACTTTTCGGGGAGCAACATTATCTCACTCAACAGAGGGCAACTTGACTGCTTTCCTATATATAACAACGGTCGCTTTCCTAAAAAGTGATCGGACCACGACGGCAATCATTGCATCGCTCTCAAGTGCTTTCAATGACAAGTGATCACTGACTTTATTTAGAAAGACTATTGATATTAAAAAATTGAAAAATGTCTTTTTTTTTTTTTTTTGATAAAACAACACGTGGGTAAAATAAAAAGAGAGTTTCAATTGCTATAATTTGTTTCAAGAGTGTTTATTCAGTCAGCCAAATTTCTGTAGAACCCCTTCAGAGTAATACCAATTCAAGGAGAGGAGGTGTTGCAAGCGTGTGTGTGAACCTGAGTCTATGAGTGTTTTCCAGTACTGGGTTGCAGCTGGAAAGGCATCCACTGCATGAACATGTGCTGGAATAGATTCAGTCTGGTGTTGCGACTCCTGATCCATAAAGGACTAAACCGAAGCAAAATTATTGAATGAATAATATAAATGATATGTAAAATTGTATTATTAATGTAGTAATATTGCTGTTAAAATAACACAACACAAGTAGCGTTAGTACATATTTGACCCAAAATTAGCTTGAAATTTCTCAGCATTTTTATGCTGTAGCATTAATTTAAAAGTTAGCTGACAAAACTTTTTCTTATGCTTGCCAATGACTATTTTTATTTGCCTTTGGCTTGCTGATTTTTTAGGTCCTGTTTCGAGCTCTACCTACAGTTCTCAAATATCCCCGAGTCCTCAGACAGACTCACTCATTTACTTGCATTCCTTCCCAGAATAATTGAGTCTGTGCACAAGCTGTCACATAACATCGGCTAGACGTGAGTTTACTTCAGTGCTGCTGGAGCTACAACTTGAAAAAACCACATTAAAATGCAACAAGCCAGTGCACCTCAAAGAGGATTTGGAAAAATCTCCATACTGTTGAGAGGCACACTAAATGTATGTCTGTGTGTCACAGGGACTATAAATACGCCCAAGGCATAGTTATAGCAGAAGCCCGGGAAAGACTGAAAAAGGTCCATGAGAGGACATGTTGCCATCAGCTATTGCACAGCCTTGTAAAACATTTCAATGTCCTTTCTGGGCGGCCCTCCAAATTTTATAAAGGGCCAGATTGATTTACTCTTAGTCGTTCCCAGCCAATCGATCAATAAAACAAGTGACAGAAAGGAGCGCTGAACAATGAGAGTGAGGAAAGAAAACAATGGGTTTCCTTCGAGAGAAGAAAATGAAAATCAGGAAAAAAAGGAATGTAAATACAGCATACATCATTCTGTTGGGTGTGTGTGTGTGTGTGTGTGTGTGTGTGTGTGTGTGTGTGTGTGTGTGTGTGTGTGTGTGTGTGTGTGTGTGTGTGTGTATTGAAGTGAAATGGCATGAGCAAAAGTGACCATGTATGACATTTTACAACATCTGTTATGAATGTTGATGGAACATTATTTTTATTTAAAGTTCACGTGAACCGGATGTTGCTGAGACTTTTATTTTATGTTGATGCACTTTCCACTGAAATGATATATTGAGCAGGGGGCAGCACTTTCTTTTTGTGCATCATTCCCTCATAGAAAACTAATGGTAAGAAAGATGTTGTTAAGAATATTTGGCTGAAGCCTTCAAACTGACGTCAACAAAGAAGGACCAACATGCAAGCAAATGGTCAGATTTTGATCAAAGATTACTAAAACAAATCTTTTTCTGTGAATGAACTTCCATAATTTAATTGTAAACATAAACATTCAAAAGTCACATTAAAATAAGTATAAAGGATATCTGTGAGCTAGTTTGCTCCAAAGCTGGTGCTCCAAATCCATATTTAGAAAATATAAAACTGATATAAACATGTAAGACTTGGAATTTGTCACTTCTGCCTAAATATATCAAGATTTTTTTTTCGTCACCTCATACTGCCGTTTCGATAAGAATTTATAATAACTACATACTATAAATAATAACTATGCTAATAATTTAAGCATTAGTAAATAGTGAATTCATTATTTTATTAAGCATTAATAGACGCTAGTAAGCAGTTTATAACCGCAGATACAAATTTTGTATTCATGACTTAAAAGTACATTTATAATGTGCGTAATAATTGTATTTTCATTGTTACTGATTAAGGGTAACACTTTATAATAACTACACGCTATAAATAATTTATTAAGCATTAGCAAAAAGTGAATTCATTATCTGTTAAGCATTAACTCTACATTAATAAGCTTTAGTAAGCAGTTTATAACTGCAGCCACAAATGCTCTACTCTTGACTTACGAACCTATTTAAAATGTGCTTAATAATTGTACTTTCATACTTTGTTAATGATTTATTTTTCATTACTAAATTAAGTATCGTATTATTTACAAACCATTTGTATTTGTTTTCAGGATCATTCAGAATGAGTTAGCAAATGATTAATAAACTATTGAAATCAACATTTATATGTCTTATTATTCAGGCATATATTAATGATTACTATGTATATTAACACATGCTTTATTAACTTGAATTCATTCAGTTTTGTGACCTAATCTAAAGTGAGGACTATTTATGCTTTATAAATCCCTTATAAATGACAAAAAGGCTCAGTTAAATTCTAAGAAGGAAAAATGACATTATTCATTCCTATTCATCTAAAGATACACAAATGAAACTGTACTTCAAATAAAAAATAAATCTTTGCAACCTAATCTAAAATAAAATCCCTGTAGAGTTTAAACATTGCATCTTATTATGTTGTTAAATTATTATATTGTTGTTGTTGTTGTTTTATCCAGTTTTATGTCGTATTTTGACACTCCTGTTATTTGGCAATGTTTAAACTTAACAGTAATCACTTTTTAGATAAGATTGCAAAGATTATTGTTCTTTTGTTTCTGAGCCTTTATTTGTCATTTATAAAGGATTTATAAAGCATAAATAGTCATCACTTTAAAAGTCATCACTTTTTGTGTAAAAAAAATAGCAATATCTTTTAAATAACTAGTTTGTAAATGATGCAATGCTTAATTTAGTAATTAAAAAATAATAATTAACAAAGTATGATCATTATGAAAATACAATCATTAAGCACATTATAAAAGCTGTATTTTTTAAACTACTTACTATTGTCTGTTATTGTAGAGTTAATGCTTAACAGATAATGAGTTCACTATTTGCTAATGCTTGATAATTGATTCATAGTATGTAGTTATTATAAAGTGTTATGTAGTTTCTTATTAAACTGTGACCAATCAAATAGTGTCTAGTATCTGACATGCCCCGCCCCCTTGCAGATGCTAATCAAGCTAATCAAGGTCTTGGTAGGTATACTTGAAGCTAAACCATGCAGGGACACCGGCCCTCCAGGACCGAAATTGGTGACCCTTGTTGTAAAGGAATAATGCAAATAAATAATGTTATTTATACATAAACAGTACAAAAGATGTTCCTCAAAATCACAATAGACCACTTTTTGATATTTACTTCTTTTTTGTTGTTGCATCTTTAAAAACATGCGTCATTGACAGATACCTTATGGTTCACTCAACCATCTGTAAACACAAAATAACATTTTAGCATGCACCACTTTTGTACAGATGGTAAAATCAATTGCATTTGGAAAAATTTATTTTTTTATTAAACAGGAAATCAGCAAACCTGGCTTCCAATTTCAAACTCTCCAATCGGTCCGGTACAAAAAAATGCTCCTTACAAATCCAAACAAGATTTTTATGTTGTGTATTAACAAAAACAAACACTTTAAACCCATGTCTCTGAATGTTCACAATGAGAGTCAGAAGTGATGCCTAAGACTAAAAATCTTATATCATATATGTAATTGGCTAAAAAATGAACAAACATAATCCTATACAAGATTTAGTGCATTGTGTACAACTGACTTCCCAGCATCAGGTTAATAAATCAGAGATTTCAGAAAAATCTTAATTGTAAATGTACTGAGAAACCATGATTTTTGCGTATTGTGTTCATACAGGGGTTTTACTCACCAATGTGTCCATGGTGTTAGTGAATGAGAGCCATTATGTGTATCCTCTATAAGGAACTTCCTGTACTGTAAGTGCTGTGAGGTTTCAGAAAGGCCAGACGCCTACAGATGTCCTTAATATGCACTGAGAAACTGGAGCCAGACCTGTGTTTGCAGATGCTCTTACCAGGAGGTAATAGCTTTAAGTAAGACTATACTTTAGGATAATAAAGTTTTTATCAGTTGCTAAGACGTATTTCCTGAAAGCTATAGCGCATTATAGGATAATTGTAAATACAAGAAAAATATATAATTCAATTTTACAGTGTGAACCTAAACATTTGAAGACAAAATCAAATGCTCTATTCTAAACAGATTATTTGGATTGTTATTCAGGCTTTCACATGACTTAAAAAATCATCACATCCAAATTCTTTACTTTTAGTGTCTTGTTGATTATCATTTGTTATTAAAAAGCCATTCAGTTTTTCCTCTTTGCTATGGTGAACAAAAATGTACACGAATCAAGCACTTGAGTAAAAATACAACTATTTTAATATATAGTGCAAAAGCACTTGAGTTTTAATCTACTGAAGTCTATAAACAATGTTTATTTTGAACGTTTATTTCATCCACTGACAGCTACTAATAATTAATGAAGAATTCTTAGCTTATTATTAACGTTTTACACTAATTTTGAATGATTCAGTTCAATGACTCATTTTCTGGAGACTGACTCTGACTGGATAATTTCAATCAGTCAGTTTTTAATTCTAAACTTGGTCTTATCTGACTGGGACAAACGAATCAGTGAGTTGTTGAAGGCATATTCGCTCTGAACACATCATTTGAATTTGTGTATGGCTAACTGGAGATTCACTTTGAACTGATCAGTTGAATCAGTAAATGGTTAACTGCAGACCCATTCTGGTCAGATCATTCGAATCAGTGCAATATACAATCTCACTTTGATTAAAACATTTGAATCAATGAGTCATTAAATGCAGACGCATTCTAACTGGATCATTTGAACTAGTGAGTTATTAACTGCAGACTTACTCTGAACAGATCATTTGAATCAGCTACTTGTTAATGTTGCCCCCTTGAAGAATGACCATGACTGCCTTTTGATTTTCTGTAGATTTATTTGCTCCGTTTTTTTCTCTCTGTGTTTTTTTCTGTGACGATTCAGGGGTGAACAACTACAACGATTCATTTACAAGAACAGTTCACTTACAGACTGAATCACTTATCTCACTTCTCTTCTCTTATGAACACAAAAACGAAAAAAACTTCAATTTCAATTTCAAAATTTCACTTGCCGGCTATCTTTGATACGTATGCTTGAGCATTCTGTCTAAATGGGGTAACATCAAATTCTTCAAAACAAGTTTTGATGGCAAATCTCTTCAAGAAATGACACAGATTTTTGTTTACAAGTTTGTGGGTGTTTAAGTAGTTGTCATGTGATGTGCATTTGACAGGATGGACTGCAACTTGTGCTAATTCATACAGATTATAAAACCAAAAAAACATTTAAAAAAACATAGTTTTCACTTGATTGCACTTGATTAATTTAAAAAAGCTCAAATTTCAAGCTTTATTTGGATATACTACTTATGTCTGTGAAGCAAGTATTTCCTGGAATTCCAGTGGGCTTGTTGACCACAAAACCTTTTGTAAAAGCACATTTCTGGTCTGAGCATCTCCCCCAGAAGAACGTCAGTCTATAAGGATCAGTGATTGGCTACTGTACTAGTAGGCAGGGCTTCATTTACCATGATGACTGTTACACTTTTCCCTGTTTAAAACTACAAGTGACTTGTCTTGTGTTTTCTGTAGTCTATGACCAGATCTGCATCCAGATCCCTCTGTGGTTGTATGTAGTTGTTTACTACAGACTCACTCTGAACAGATTATTTGATTCATTAACTGCAGACTTGCTCTGACTAAATAATTTGAATCAGGGAGTTAACTTCTTGTGAGTGGATCATTAAACCAGTACTTTTGTTGACTCTTTAACTGATGCAAACAGATCTTTTTAACTTGTTCAAGAATCAACTTGTTCATGAATCACTGTTATCCCGTCTCTGAGGCCCCGTTTACACTAATACAATTTAGTTTTAAAACACATAAGTTTTGCTACGGTTATGCCATCCGTCCACACTACGCCGAAGTTTTTGAGTGCCGAAAACAGAGCATTTTGAAAACATTGGAGAGGCCGTTTTCATTCGAAAATGCTGCTGCTTCATGTCAGTGTCGATGGGGGAAAATAGAGACATCTGAAAATGAAGGCGGGGCTTCAGGCATTTGTTTATCTGATTGCCGCTTTTTCTTCAATATCAAGTAGACTACACACTGTTCAGTCTTGCATACTCTCCTTGTAAGTTCAGCAAGCTTGATATGGAAAACAAACTACCGAGGACACGTTGGGTAAATCCTCAAAGGGAATAGGATACTTTATAACCTCATTCACATTATCCTGGCCACGTTGTTTCACTTAACAATAAAATGGCAACATGATTTAAGGACCTGCCTATTTTCATTTTGATATTTGCAACTTAACAGCAAAAATGTTGAGGTGTCGTGTAGCCGCATATTTATATGAGCATCATCTTCACTGTGTGCATATATATATATATATATATATATATATATATATATATATACAGTATATATATATATATATATATATATATATATATATATATATATATATATATATATATATATATATATATATATATAAAACAAAACAGAGTCTATAATATTACTGCCTCCTTTCATTTTCATTGAAAATAAACATACTCTGTCTTTTGCTGAATATCAGTTTTAATAATCAATAAAGGTAAGCAATCAGTCAATATACAGAATGTACATGGTTACATTAATTATAAACTTATCTTTATAATAGATTTATAAGTAATAGATTCAAAAGACCATAATCGGGGAATATGTCTTTAGATATAGACAACAAGATGAATTAAATCTCACGTTTAACAAATATAGTGAATTTAGATCCAGCGGTAGATCCTTGATGAACAGTCCAATGAGCACAGCTCTTATCTAGGTAGATATGCTGCAGCGCAAGCCAGAGTGTGTGTGTGTGGTCACGTAATGTGCGTTTTCAGCAGTGTAATGTAGACGCAGATTTGTTCAGAAATGCTGGGTGAAACGCTAGTGTGGACGTGGATCGCTTTCATTCTATAACGTCATTTTAAAACTAAAGCGTACTAGTGTAAACGGGGCCTGAGTGGGTGACAGTTTCTTCGGTAATGGTCAATAATTAGATTTAGAAAATTTGACAACCAAAAATATTCAAGTACTTTCTCAGGAGAGATGTTTCATTTGAAAGAATACATTCTGCTGTTTTTCTTTTATGTCAATTAAAAAAAAAAGCCAAGGTCATATTACTTCTTCAAAAATGTTGTTGATTTCCCTCCAAGCTCTTTGTGTGGCTCAGTTCCCCCCTTCTAAATCTGCAAGCTACCACTGTCCTTCACTCCAGGAGTCACTCTGAACTTCTCTTTAAAAACAAATCATGAGGACCAGAGGAAAAAAAAGCATTACCATAATGCATCAAAAGCACTTTCCTCAAAGGCTCATTTAGTGCTCGTCTCATTATATGCTCTGGGCTTCTCTGAAAATTGAACCTGAGCCATGCTTTTCTAACAGTAGGTTGTGATTTGGAGGTTATCCCAGCCATCCCTCCGACATGCATTGAGTCCCAGGACTGAATAGGCCGTGTAAAGGCAGGCGCTGGAGGGGCGTTTGAGAGGCGTAACGTCCCTGCAGTGACACCTGAGACATCGGCCCTCAGCAGTACACACTGGCTCTCGTCCAGCTGGATGTCTCTCTATTCTTCTAAAACAAATCAATCCGCAGGCCCGCTGCAGATAGTGCACAGTGCTCCATTACACACACTTTCCAGCTCATAGATCAGGGTGTGAATTACTGCGCACAATACTGCACATGTGCTTCAGAGCTGGAACGTCTCCTGTAATGTACTGTGTGACACTAAATTCCCTTGTCTTCTTATATGTCGTAGTGAAATATTCATTTTCTTAAAGTGCCTTAGTGTAAACTCTCCTAATTTTATTTTAGAGGTCTCCTATCCTGTTGCATGAATCCAAGGTTAAAAAACACTTTAATTTCCAAAATATACAGCTAAAGTCAAAATTATCAGCCCTCATTATTCTTAAAAAAACATTTTAATGTCAATATTATTTGCCCCCTTAAGCTTTTTTTTTTTTTTTTTTGATCTACAGAACAAACCACCATAATAATGACTTGCCTAATTATTCTAACTTGCCCAATTAGGCCTTTAAATGTCCCTTTAAGCAGAATACTAGTATCTTAAAAATATCTAGTAAAATAGTTTGTACTGTCATCATGGCAAAAAAAATCAGTTATAAGAAAACTATTATGTTTAGAAATATGTTGAAAAAAAATCTTATTTCTGTTAAACAGAAATTGGGGAAGAGAATATACAGGAGAGCTAATAATTCAGGAGGGCTAATAATTCAGGAGGGCTAATAATTCGGTCTTCAACTGTACATCAGCCTATTTTTTAAAGAGTTTTTATCATTTTTAAAATCTTTATAATACCCTTATTTTCATGAATCTACACTCAGTTTTAAATAGTGCAATTTGGTTCATTTTGTCCTACTGGTCTACTGCTTACAGCGCCTGTTGTAGAAAAAAAAACACTCATTAGCTGAATTTCAGGAGTCGCAATAGTATTTTCTTTCTTTGTTGTAACACATCTGAGTAAAAGAGCTTCTGGAATGAGAAAATAATGTAGGGAGTGAATTAAATTTCCCTCATCTGTAATTGGTTGAATTATTGGAAGTTGGCCATTGCTAACAAAAGGGAGGCAGATTTGACGAGACGGCTTATGATCAAGTTTATCCCCCGAGAGCATCATGTGTACAGAAGGTAACCCTTCTTTCCTGAATCTAGTTATTTACTTTAAACCCTTAACTGTTAACACACTTTTTAAGTTCACACTTCAAAATAAAATATGATATGCGCTGTTGCTTGAAAGTTTGTGAACCCCCTGCAGGATCAGTGAAAATGTGAACAAAATAAGGGAAATCAATCAAAATGTGTGCTATTTTATTGTCCTGAGCAATATCTTTTACATATTTAAAAAATGTGGACAACTGAGGGACTCATAACTATTTAAAAAGATTCAAACACTCACCGATGCTCCAGAAGTAAACACAATGCATTATGAAACCGGTTATGGCAAGGTGCTAAGAGGTCGCAACTTTTCAGCTCTGCTGCTACTTTGTGTTTAATCGTACAATACCAACCTGAGGTGCATTTAAAAAAAATCGCCAGCCAACTAAGGTTGCAAGTTCCGTCATTAAAAACAGTTTGTTGATTTGTCACTTTCCAAATTCATTGTTATAATGAACATTCGCAAACTGCACTGCAAATTTGTAAGCATGCTACTACACCTCTGGTGCTGTAGTTAAAAAAATTCCTAGTTGTGTTCTATTCCAAGTTATCCCCCTATGCTCAATTCCTTAGGAACGTTCCAACATTTAAACTTGAATAATAATAAAAAAGCATTAAGGTCATCTCTCATAGGTGTAATTTGCTTTTAAGGTATTTTTTACAGTTCAGCTTTAGCGATCTTCATATTACATATTGCGTTCCCTTCGCAGTGCACTTTGAAAACATTTATGCCATTTTGAATGCTGCCATGGCTCATGACGAAAGCTATAGGTGAATTTATTATTTAAAAGTGGAATTTACGTTACGTCTTCAAAGCTTGTGAAAATAAAAATATATAACATAGATTAATGCTTTTTATTCATAGTAGATTTTTATTAAGAAATGGATCTGTAGCCTACTGTATATGGCATGGGCCTGCTGGTTAGAACATGTCTACAATTGTTTGAATGTGTCAAAGTTGTAAAAATAGACTTTTCAAAAAATGAAAAAAATGATTAACAAATAAATAAACAACATCCTACGTAATAATAATAATGATGATGATGATAATGATTATTATTATTATTATCATTATTGTTATAAATGTTCTTAATAAATTGGCTACTGTAAATTAAAACCATTAACAGTTTATATGATTTATATGAGATTACAATACGTGTTATTTAGTGGTTTTATGTTTTAGCATATAGAATATGGAATATTCTCAATAATATTTGTAAAGGAAACATTGGCTGTATATTGTCAGGTTCCTGTGTTTGTTGTGCCATGTGACTTTTCAGTGTGTTGTTCCATGTGCTCCTGTGTTATTCCATGTGCTCCTGTGATTATCACAGGCTCCTTTGTTCTGTTTCCCCGCCACTAGTACGTTTCATGAGTTTCACCTGTGTCTCACCCCAGTGTGTAATTAGTTCAGTTTTGTCCAGTGTATTTTAGCTCCTGTGTTTAGAAAATCTTTTGGCTGGGCTTAAATGTTATTCCTGTGAAGTTCTCACTGTGTGTATAGATGACCAGTGCCTGTAGTAAATGTCTTTGTTAATAAATGTCTTTTGATAGTTCCAGTTCATCTCTATAGTAAATAGTGAAATCATGACATATACAGTATGTGCTGTTTACATATATTTGAGTTAATATAGAAAACAAGTGCATGTTTTTTTTACCTACACAAATATTGGACTTTTTTTTTAATACTATGATAGTTCAGCCATGCGTAATGTCATGGTTAGGGAAATGCACCCTAGATTAGTATTTAAAGTCAAGAAACACTAATATAAAAGTATAGGGAAGTAAAATGTCACTCAAAGGTGTCAAAAACAAAAAAAAAAAGAAAGAAAAAGCAAAGGAATTCAGGGTGAAGAATATAGCGATGCCATGGCAGTTGAAGGCGGCCCTGACAAATATGATGAGGAAGTAGTAACTTTGGGTGTCTATTTTGAAGATTTTATTTTTATGATGTCCTTGAAAAGGCGACGCAGTGGCGCAGTGGGTAGCATGTTCGCCTCACAGCAAGAAGGTCGCTGGGTCGCTGGTTCGAGCCTCGGCTCAGATGGCGTTTCTGTGTGGAGTTTGCATGTTCTCCCTGCGTTCGCATGGGTTTCCTCCGGGTGCTCCAGTTGTTCCCCACAGTCCAAAGACATGCGGTAAAGGTAAAATGGGTAGGCTAAATTGTCCATAGTGTGTGTGTGTGTGTGTGAATGACTGTGTGTGGATGTTTTCCAGAGAGAAACAGTGGCTGGAAGGGCATCCGCTGTGTAAAAACTTGCTGGATAAGTTGGCGGTTCATTCTGCTGTGGTGACCCCAGATTAATAAAGGGACTAAGCCGACAAGAAAATGAATGAATGAAAAAATGTCCTCGTGGACTAAGAATATGGATGGAGTCCAAGCTACAATTATAAACGGGGAGGGGGGGGGGTTGAATACTTTATAAAGTAGTCAATATTTTTTTTTTATTTTGTTAAAATATGTTTTTTTTTTATTAATGCTGCTTAATTTTGTAAATAAGATACTTGCATGATTCCCAGAAGACAAATTATGTACAATTTACCTTAATCTTTAAATTCCAAACACCTTCACCCCCTAGCTTCTTAATCGTGTTTCCTCCTGGTGCATCAGTGAGAGTTTTAACCATTTTTTAAGTTAATAATTGTTTGGGTCTACTTGGTCTGGATTTAATGAGGTATGCATTTAGACAAGTATTACGAACAGCAACTATTTGCAGCAATGACAGGCTGACTGTACATTACACTATAAATGCTGTATATGTTCGTCCAGATGTGGTTGCTGAAATCATATTATAAGCAAATACGGCTACAAAGGCCCTCTCTGAGCCACCAGTAAATAAACCTGCCTCATTTCCATTTGAAAGCAAGACAGCAATGACATTCTGTGCATAACATGTTTATGTTTCAAAATAGCTCTGTACGAGAACAAGTGTCAGCTTCTGTCCTGTGTTCTTTTCCAACAGGCATTCTGATCAAGCCGTCATAACTACAAATCACGAATCATGTTCCTGCATTAGTTTCTATGGCAAGCCATTTAAACATTTTCATGATTCTATTTTTTTTTTTTAAACATTTGATATTCTCCTTTTGTATTAATATTAATTTATTAAGTGAAGTTTTATTGTACTCATATCTATTATATATAGATACTACAGTTATTTTTTATTATTTATTATTACATACTATTTGTTATATAGTAAACGCTACATGTTTATTGGTTGTCAAAATATATTAGTAGTTATTCGTTAGGGGCTCATACTTAAGACTCTGTTTTATTTTTCAATAATTAATTATTATTAAATAAATAATCATTACTAGCAACAATTTGTATATCACTAGTGACAACAGCTCCTTTATTTGTACTGCGATTTGGCTAAAGTTAGATTGGACAGCGATGGTCAGCTAAAATCTTATCAGTAATATTCTGAAAAGATACAGTACTATTATCTATAAATAAATTATATATCAAATTATATATCATAAATTATATATGTCATCGATCCCAGTTGTAAGAGCAATAAATAATAACTTGACTTCTTGTTGATCATTTCGAAAAGTAGCAGAAGGTAGATTTTTTCTGATGAATCATCTATTGAACCTCATCTCAATCATCACATTAATCATCACAAACACTACAAAAGACTTATGTGAAACCCGCATGGACCGAAGATTCTTACAGAAATTAGTCAAGTTTGGTAAAGAAAAATCGTGGTTTGGAGATGTATTCAGTATTGGGGTATGCAAGAGATCTGCAGAGTGGAGGGCAACATCAATAGCCTGAGGTATCAAGACATGTGTGCTGTTCATTACATTACAAACCACAGGAGAGATCAAGTTCCTCAACAGGATAGCACTCCTCATACTTCAGCTTCTACATCAAAGTTCCTGAAAAAATAAAAGGTCAAGGTTCTCCATGATTGGCCAGCCCAGTCACCAGACATGAAGAGTATTAAGCATGTCTGGAGTAAGATGGAGGAGGCATTGAAGATGAATCCAAAGAATCTTGATGAACTCTGCATGGGAGTCCTGCAAGAACAGTTTCTTTGCCATTTCAGATGACTTTATTAATAAGTTGTTTGATTCATAGCAGAGATGTATGAATGCAGTCCTCATAGCTCATGGGAGTCAAACACAATATTGGTTCTTTTTCCACTGCTATATGATTTTCTATACTGTACATTATTTCTGTTAAGTGACTAGACTTTTGTCTAAGCAAAGTCAGAACTTACTGTCATAATTAAATAATTAAATTAAATCAAGATATCTTAGTTCATTTTGGTAAAATAAACCTAATCTAGAGGCCTTTGCCTTACATATAAGCCACTTCTGATACCAAATGATCAACTAGAAGTCAAGTTATTATTTGCTGTTCCTAAAAATTTGGATAAGTGATGAGACTTTTGTCAGGTAGTGTAGTATCTTTAAAAAAAAAGGTATAATAAGCATGTTCCTCAAGTAGTCAAAGTGCTATAAGAGAACCTTGTAAATAAATTATAAATAGTAGAATTTAATGAAAAATAAACTATAGACAAGTAATAGACAGTCAATACATAATAATAGAATACACTTAATGACACCTCAAAGTTAAGTGTAACCAAAAATACTGATATGCTCAACACATAATATCACATAATAAACTGATAACACTTTCCCTTAAGTACTAATACACACTATTAACTAGTGGCTTATTATCTGCCAAATTATTAGGATATTGGCTGTTTATAAGTACTTATAATATACATGTTCTGCATTATTCATTCATTTATTTTCTTTTCAGCTTAGTCCCTTTATTAATCTGGGGTCACCACAGCGGAATGAATGAACTACCAACTTATCCAGCATGTTTTACGCAGCTGATGCCCTTCCAGCTGCAACCCATCACTGGGAAATGTTCTGCATTATTTTATTCTAAATTCTTAATTCTGCCCAACAACTAAATCCAATTACCTAAATAACTAATAATAAGCAGAAAATTAGGAGTTTATTGAGACAAAAGTTATTTATTTATAGCAAAAATCGTTTATTAAAATAAAGTGTAACAAAAATAGATGCTAGTTGTTTTAATTATTAAATGTAAAAACTGCTTGCCAGAAATAATTTCTTCTTTCCCACAGCTGCCAGATCCATGTAGAAACTCTTCTTTGATCTTAAAATGTGTGTATAAAACATGGGCGCAACTCGCATGCAGATGTGTTTCAGATCCAGGTCACTGATTGGTTTCAAGCACAATGACTCAATCCCTCATTTCCTCCTATAAGTGACGTTTCACGGCTTTGCATCTGACCCATTTTTCTACCCATTTGACAACAACCCTCCCCCTCACTGTTTCTATACCACAACTCAGCAAACAAACCAATTGTCTTGAAGGCTCATTCATGTAAGATGCGACTTTACTCACTTCTGGCCATCTGTCTTCAAATCCTTTCATATAATGTGTTCTCTGGGTATATATAACTTGTGGTCATTTTGGTGAGGCATTTGCATTTCAGTCCTATCCTGATCTGTTTTTCTCCCACAAAGCCACGGTACTTTGATGTACCTCAAATCTCATTACTACGGGATCACTCGACTGCAGACAGCGATTTCCAGTGCTCTCCGGTGCGTTAGACGAGGTGATAAAGTGTGAAATCCTCGCCAAGCTCATGCTGAATGAACAGAGGCGAGAACACAAGAAGACAGAGATAAAGAGAAGAGACGGGTTTAGGCTTAGTGCCACGTTGTGATGCATCCACTGTCCAGGGTGTTTGGTTTAGCATGTTTAGCGGCAATTAGCATGCTGCAGCATAGCATGGCATTACCTCCTGCCATCCGCTAGCAAGCTAAGCCCTCAACAAACACAACCTTGTATGATAAACTAAGTGTCTTGTCTGGCCATGCGTGAGGATGCCAACCCACAAGCATGGACAAACATTCTCTGGAGGAGAGCTGGAGCAGGACGGCGCTTCAGGGAGCAGGCTAATGTAATTAACGGACACCAGAGGCCATCTGAATCCTGTCACTGGAGCTTTAACATATGAACGAACTATGGCTTTCCTGCCAGTGGAAGACCATGGGTTTAATAGAGGCTGTGTCTGAACGCTGATCATGATTAGGAGCAGCCACATTAAAGAAACGAACGAACGAACGAACGAACGAACGAACGAACGAACGAACGAACGAACGAACGAACGAACGAACGAACGAACGAACGAACGAACGAACGAACGAACGAACGAACGAACGAACGAACGAACGAACGAACGAACGAACGAACGAACGAACGAACGAACGAACGAACGAACGAACGAACGAACGAACGAACGAACGAACGAACGAACGAACGAACGAACGAACGAACGAACGAACGAACGAACGGTAGGCAGTGGCTGATTTTATGTAAACTCAACCAGAGTTGACTTTGAGCTTTGCCCAAACTGAAACAGACCCGACAGGACCCTGATGAGCTGTCATGTGATGCATTAAGGCCTGTGCACACAGAGACGTTTTTTGCTTGCGTTTTCCATCAACGTTTAACGCCTTGTGAAGAAAAAAAAAACGCCTCATGCTTGTTTTTTTGTTTTGACGCGCCGCATCTTAACCTTCTCCACCAATTAGATTGGCACTTTTGTTCACGTGCACGGAGCTGCTAAAGTAACAGTAAACAGCACTTGGAGGTGCTCAAGTGCAAAATTGTCAAAGCGAGCGCAAATTGTAGAAGATGCTAAGAGGCGATATGAACGTGGAGCTGCTTATTGCTCTGTGTACAATAATTATTTTTTTAATCGCTAGAGCTGGAACTGCTACTTGAACCATCCATGTTTGTTCGAGTCGCCAGTAACTTTAACAACAAGCGTGTGAATTTCCTCTCTTCCACTTCTTCTGTGTTATAAGCGAGTGTCAGAAGCTTAAAGCTGTGTAGCGCCATCTAATGTCAAAGAGGGATTTTGCATACTCTTCTGCTTGACTCTTCTGCCAGTGAAAATCGCTTAGGTTTGAAACCGGAAAAACGGCTCGTTAAGTGAAGTTTATGTATAAACAAATTTCGAGAGGATCACGTGCTTATGATTGCTAGCAGCTGACCCGCATTATCCAATTCACTACTATCCAATCAGATGACTCCTAAACTACTATAAATACCCTGGGGTTTATTCCATTGCTATCTTCGTTTTGAAGAGGCAGCTTCACCGTAGCTAGCTCCGTTGAAGAACCTACTCTATACCAGCATGGACAACCAAAGCATCTACAAGCTATCACCTACCAGCTATCACCTACCAGCTACAATCTACCAGCTACCATCTACAAATTACCAGCTATAATCTACAAGCTACTAGCTATAATTTACAAGCTACAATCTACAGCAGCAACAACAACTGCAGCAACAACAACTGCAGCAACAACAACTGCAGCAACAACAACTGCAGCAACAACAACTGCAGCAACACCAACAACAACAACTGCAACAACAACAACTGCAGCAACAACAACAACTGCAGCAACAACAACAACTGCAGCAACAACAACAACTGCAGCAACAACAACAACTGCAGCAACAACAACTGCAGCAACAACAACTGCAGCAACAACAACTGCTACTTCAAAACAACTCCAACAATTGCATCAACGACTTCAACAAACATCAAACCTTCCACTTCAACGCATCTGCTGTGTCTTCAACCCTATTCTCCAGCAAATGACAGCCAAAAACTCCAAAGCCATTGCAATGAAACTGAACCATTACCTTTTTCCTAGCGGTGCACATGCTATGCACATGAAGGGAAGCTTTGCAAAATAACCTTACCAAACATTTAGACTAAAACATTTATAAATCTTTTGAATAACAAGACTAGTGTAAACAATGATTTTAACTAAAGATACTCGCCTCTTGCCCGTCCACTGATCCATAACATCTAACAGCTTGTTTGCTGGAATGTTCAGCAAGCAACAGCTCAAGTCATAAACAATGGTGAACTTGATCAACAAAATGGCCGCCGGGCTTTTTCACCTTTGGCACGCTTGACTGGCTCTCCTTAAGCCAATAGCTGTAAGGAGAAGCGTCACCACCCAATAAGCTCTCTGGAGAAGGTCCTGCCCTCTCTCTTGACTCTGTTGCAAGTCTTATGAATGAATTTGGACCAGACAAGCTTATGAATGAAGTTAAGATACCAACAAATGTTATTCATGGATTAAAGTAAAGCCAATTACTAACATTCCATTCACAGTTTTACTAAGTGGTGACATCGCCCTTGAAGTCTTATAGAGTTCAGAGTTTGATGTTAGCAATTTAAAAAAATAATAATAATAATAAAATAAAATAAATAAATAAATAAATAAATTATACACAGAGCACTGGGGTCCAATTACACTAGACCAGTGTAAGAATTGAAATATTGCAAATATTCTGATATCTTTGACAATTCAAAACATGAGCTGAAAACAGAGACTGGTAACTTCACAACTCAGCAAGGGGAATGCGGGAAAAACCAGTTCCTGCTGCATTTGCATCTGAGTCTGCTTCATCCCCCTAACTCACACATATGGTCATTTCAATGTTTGAATGTTCTAGAATTAACCAAACTGACTTTAACTATCATGTTTGATATCATTTGAAATGTCTCAGTGCGATTGGTACAATGGTCTCATTCTCTCAGAAATAGACATAATCAGAACAATAAATATATAACTTCAGGCATCTTTTGATCCACTGTGAGGGGTGTGACACTAAGTGTGAATGCCTTTTGTTATACATTCACACCCCCTTCCTTGAGGAAATTCTTGGATTATTTAAGGTAAGGACTAAGAAAAGCTCAGGGCGATTCTGCCTAACCAGATCAGCCCATAACATGGGGTCTGCCCCATGTTATGTATATTTCAAAGTCAGGAATGCATCTTTTTCATCTTGGATTTATCTTTGATAATTTGATGTTTTGTATTGATCATTTATGAATTGACTGATTGAATTGGCATAATACATTTACCTGACTAATAAATTGTAATGTTTGACCATATTTTGCTCACTCTGTAATTATTAATTCAAGTAGATTACGCTGTATCCTTGTTTCCGCACGTCTTGCGTCAGGTCAGTAGACGGACTAAAATCCAATTGAGATGGAGCATTGGCACACTAATTGTGTTTTAGCGATCCGGCTGACTCTTGATATTGATTCATGTGTACTTAGGTGGAAAGGGCGATAACTTCCGTCTAGGTCAACAAGGTGTTGCACGATTAACCTAGATTGGGTACCCGACCTTTGTTTGAAGGTAATATTATTCTAAATTAAGTTCATATGGGAAACCATGGGCTTGGTGAAAACCAAAGTTACTATAGAGTCCAGTAGTCGGGTACATTTATATTAATGCCCTAACCTCTAATTAGAAATGATGATTGTCTTAACTCAAAGGTGTACATCTAAGCGGGACTAACTAAAGTATTTTAGAACGAGCGCGCTGGTAGCGGCCATCTAAAGTATTAGTCAATTTACCTCTGTTTAATATTCAAGACTGACCGGAGTGTGACCGTGAGGGACGCCTTCGGCCGAGGCGATTTCTCTGAGCGACATGAGCACCCGAATGAACGGATGTAATAGTTACTAGTGAAGACAAAAGGTTCAAACATTTATCTAAATTGCATATTGATATAATCTTCTTAATGTTTTATGATTGGAGTCAGATAAAACGAGGATAAATATATTAATATTCTAAACCATCTCATATTAAAATTGGAGTCAGATATGAGTTAAGTTTAATATAAATCAACATTGTGCACTGGAAAGACCGAACATGCAGTGAACCTTCATCCACCAGTGGACACCGGCATTGGGCCAACTGGGTGGACCTTACAAAATGGTGACCCATCTCCGTGATCTCCCAACTCAGGCGAGTTACGTCTTTCCAGCACAAAATGGATTTATATCAACCAAGAGGTTTGGATCTTCTATTCTATCTTCAGCTGCTGTGGTAAGTCAATTCTTCTTTGCCTATTAGAAATGTTGAGGGAAAGCTGGACGCACCCTATATAAACACATTGATAGAATGAGTCGGAAATGCTCAAAAATGTTAGACCGGAATGCGTTATCCGGTGGGGTTGAGAATTAGACAAAACCACTTTGATTATCAGGGACATGATAGCAGCAGTATAGATAAATGCCATCCCTTGCTCTGAAATCTCTTTGTCTGCTAGGCAGCAAGAGTTGAAGCTTAAAATTGGAATAACATCATCCAAATTATATTCTGGAACTCAGTGGAGAGTCATAAATTAGATCCTAAAAGTTTGAATCAAAAATATCCATTGTTTTTAAATCTACTGTTTTATAAAAAAGAGAAAAATGGAAAAAAGGAAAACAGGAAAAAATGGTTTAAGATTTAAAAACAATTGTAAACTTTTAAATTGGATTAATAACAACAGTCTGTTTAAGGCATTTGCATGTGAAAAATAAAGGTGAGCAGAACAGAATGATTTGATTGCAAAAAAGACAAATAAGCTCTAATGAAAACTCTGCTTTTACAAATGAGAAATTTGCCATTTAAATTTAATGGGGATAAATTCAAATATGATGCTGATCAATTAAAATATCCACTATACTTTAATTTAATCTCGAAACAGACTAAATATAAAAGATTTTAGCTTTAAATAAGCCCTTAGACCTCCTGATTGCTCAAACCTTTTCATATTCAAATGGCCTGACAGAGAGCAAAGAAGTCTCACCTCAGTGATAATAAGATGCTCAGAATGTGTTTGCTGTAATTGCATAATGCACTGTGTTCTAAAACACTCTCCAGAGACCAGATATAATTATATTTAATACATACTATTTTAATATAATATAATTACATTAGGAATAAACAATAATGTACATTATATTATAATCGCCAATCATGGCACTAAAGACTAGAGATGAAACATTCACTTTGAGGAGGTTTGCTTTCTTTATGCTTAATGAAAACACTGACAGAACTACTATAGAATAACTGATTGTAAACCAATATAATCCTCGCTGAAAAAACACCACCTACAATTAAAATTTGATCAGAGAGTTAAACTCACCAGAAAAATAATGAAAGGGGGATGGATATGATAACATTCAGAGTTACCAAAGTTTTTATGGGTCAAAAGATCTAAGAATCTGTGAGTCACACCATAAAATGACAACCGTTAAGCAGAGAACACCAAAAGGGTGAAATGATTTCTGCCAACAGATCTGACTGTTAATGAGAGCAAAAGATGAACTATGGGTATCGGCCCATTAGATTGTGAACTGAAATTAATGAAAAATCATTGATTGATTCAGAAAATGTCCCCAGCGGAACTGGGAGATAATGCTCAGAATACAGCAGACTGTGTAAACAGGTGTTACACACTCACAATATGCTGAAATCAACAACAGCAATTCACATCTGACCAGCAACATCATGTGGCTTGCAGAATTAATATTGCAAAATGATGCATTAACATTAATTCCACATGATTGAATTTGAAACTGATGAAAATTCTAAAATAACTATGGTTCTTCTCTGCTTTTGTTCTCACCTTAGGCGGACAAATAACAAAGAACACTCAAGATCCAGTCCACATCAAACAAATACAAATGAGGGCGACAAAAGGTTAGGCCATAACCTGAGAGGCCAAAAGTCTCCCATCTTGCATCTCAAAGCAAGAACCCCTGTGAGGCAAATCCCTCACCTCCTGCAGTGAGTCTTCTGAAAAAGTCTTTGATCAGTCATCAGAATAACAATTATCCACAGCTGATCTTATCAATGGATTCAGCATTCTAGGAGGCTATGTGATTTCACAAAACATCTTTCTTCAACAAAGATGTAAATTTACATGTTAAATGAAACAGAGACACAAAAAGATCTCATAGTTAAAATCTTCCCAAATTGTTTAATAGCAATGGGACTAAAAGCCTGGTTACCTAGAGGCGATAAAGAACTTTACTGCATTGTTCCTGCAAAGACCAATAGCAACAGACTCTATTGTCACGAATCCTGGTGGCATTTTTAAATTTGTTTTTATACTATACACATGTTAAACCACATGTCCTGTATGAAAATGGAATTAACTATGTTGAAATTCATGATATCTGTTTCTTTGATCTCCAAAAGTAGAAAACTCTGCTATCCCCTGTATAGCTGCAGTTTGAACTACAAACAGGAGTATAGAGTGTGATAATTAAATTAACCATGAAAATGCATTTTTTACAGGATCCAGCTTTGAACATTGCACCTTAACATGCTCCGTAAAAGATATTATATGGAATCAATTTGAGCCGGAACACACCTCATGCTCACATTCTTATGCTGGCTCCCTGTTAAACAGGACTAAAATTTTGCAACACAATTATAAAAGTTGATTACCATTGTTCGGAGCATTACACTGACACATAGCCACAGGTAAACCCAGGCACATAGATAACACCTCAGTCTTCAAAGACCCAGGAGTCAAATCTATCGTTTGTCCATGTTTATACAAACAAAACACATTAGCCTCACACACATAGAACAGAATAATTAATCTGATGACAGACGAGACAACAAACACCCTCTGACACCCTCTGTCAGCTGAAAAGAAATTACACATTTGCATGGCTTTGACAACAAATTGATGGTATAAAACTTCAATAGAGGCGAACTTGCCATAGATACACTGACTGTTGTGGGGATGGTTGACAAACCAGAGGGCCCCTGGTTTTCCAATCTATCACCAATAACAGGTATAAGTGCTAAAGTGATTTAAATTAAACCGAAGTGAGGACACTTCTAATAATCACTAGGACATTTTAAATTTGACAAATACCATCAATTGTGTTCAAGCCCCCCACACACACATAAACACACACACACGCACACACACAAACACACACACACACACATACACACACACACACACACACACACACACACACACACACACACACACACACACACACACACTATTATAGATATACCTTCATAATTATGGTTAAATAATGTGATTACTATCATGTATGACAAATATCTTCACGTTTTTTCATTTTGAAAATGAATGTCATTTATTTGAATGTATTGTCATGATGATATGTTTTATGATGCATACTGCCTGTTATACTGTTTTAATAAGTTGCACTGACCTTTTGATAGCTTTACCTTGAGTAATTCAAACCAAGAATATTTAATATTCTCCCTATCATTATACCCTATCTCAGTGGTGACAAAGACTTATCTGTTTTTGATTGGACCATTTAAACAGATTGAAAGAGACCTGAGACCAGTTGTACAACTCGCACTTGCTGACTTTTATGTTTTGATCATATATTTTATGCTTAACCTCATGACTTTCTCCAATGCAGAATGACACAAGTTCATAATTGTTCAATCGCTGAGCCATCAAGTTGCTATTTAGGTGTCCGGGAGAAGGCAGTGTATACACACTGTAGACCCCCACATGCCGATGTCTGCATGTCTGGAGGTGACCAGATTCATCAGAAGAAGCAGACTATGAGAAGCCCACACGACGTGGACACTTTTGCCAGGGGAAGGACACAGTGGAGGCTATGAAGGCCTGTATGGACTGAATGAACTGTGCATTCGAATCAGGCTCCTCAAAAGAGGTGAAAACGAGCCTGGACCTGTTTAGCCACCTGCTGAACACGACTAACAACTGAAAATGCTGCAGAGACTGTCTTGAATTGCCCCTAAACGACCTCAACAAGGATACATAGTGACCCCATGGACACATTTATATCTGACCCACGGGATCAAATGGGGGTTATCTGTAAGAATTGAAATATTGCAAATATTCTGATATCTTTGACAATTCAAAACATGAGCTGAAAACAGAGACTGGTAACTTCACAACTCAGCAAGGGGAATGCGGGAAAAACCAGTTCCTGCTGCATTTGCATCTGAGTCTGCTTCATCCCCCTAACTCACACATATGGTCATTTCAATGTTTGAATGTTCTAGAATTAACCAAACTGACTTTAACTATCATGTTTGATATCATTTGAAATGTCTCAGTGCGATTGGTACAATGGTCTCATTCTCTCAGAAATAGACATAATCAGAACAATAAATATATAACTTCAGGCATCTTTTGATCCACTGTGAGGGGTGTGACACTAAGTGTGAATGCCTTTTGTTATACATTCACACCCCCTTCCTTGAGGAAATTCTTGGATTATTTAAGGTAAGGACTAAGAAAAGCTCAGGGCGATTCTGCCTAACCAGATCAGCCCATAACATGGGGTCTGCCCCATGTTATGTATATTTCAAAGTCAGGAATGCATCTTTTTCATCTTGGATTTATCTTTGATAATTTGATGTTTTGTATTGATCATTTATGAATTGACTGATTGAATTGGCATAATACATTTACCTGACTAATAAATTGTAATGTTTGACCATATTTTGCTCACTCTGTAATTATTAATTCAAGTAGATTACGCTGTATCCTTGTTTCCGCACGTCTTGCGTCAGGTCAGTAGACGGACTAAAATCCAATTGAGATGGAGCATTGGCACACTAATTGTGTTTTAGCGATCCGGCTGACTCTTGATATTGATTCATGTGTACTTAGGTGGAAAGGGCGATAACTTCCGTCTAGGTCAACAAGGTGTTGCACGACTAACCTAGATTGGGTACCCGACCTTTGTTTGAAGGTAATATTATTCTAAATTAAGTTCATATGGGAAACCATGGGCTTGGTGAAAACCAAAGTTACTATAGAGTCCAGTAGTCGGGTACATTTATATTAATGCCCTAACCTCTAATTAGAAATGATGATTGTCTTAACTCAAAGGTGTACATCTAAGCGGGACTAACTAAAGTATTTTAGAACGAGCGCGCTGGTAGCGGCCATCTAAAGTATTAGTCAATTTACCTCTGTTTAATATTCAAGACTGACCGGAGTGTGACCGTGAGGGACGCCTTCGGCCGAGGCGATTTCTCTGAGCGACATGAGCACCCGAATGAACGGATGTAATAGTTACTAGTGAAGACAAAAGGTTCAAACATTTATCTAAATTGCATATTGATATAATCTTCTTAATGTTTTATGATTGGAGTCAGATAAAACGAGGATAAATATATTAATATTCTAAACCATCTCATATTAAAATTGGAGTCAGATATGAGTTAAGTTTAATATAAATCAACATTGTGCACTGGAAAGACCGAACATGCAGTGAACCTTCATCCACCAGTGGACACCGGCATTGGGCCAACTGGGTGGACCTTACACCAGTGACTCATTTATTCATACACTAGTGTCTTATGTAAGCTTATAATGGCAAGTCAGTTGGATGTGAAACAGCAACAAACAACTTCCTGATTGGCTGCTATGAATAGGAGGACATTTCTGACAACGGATCTTCAATAAACACTTCCAGGACCACCAGACAAACTATACCCCATATCCTCAGCTCTCCATCCAGTTGCCATTCTGTGGGGGGATGAATGCTCACCTCTACCATCCTTGCACGTAGCGACATCAAGCTATCAGACCATGCATTAATAAAAAGACCATGACATTTGGCTGCAGAACCTGACCCTCATCCAACCCATTACATTTTATATGCTCTTCAAATACAATCACACTCTACATAAAGGATGCATTTACACTCACATAGCTCACATCCACGATGCCATATTTCTCAAATTGCTTGAATTGCATTGTCACCCTGATACTAACTTCTGATTTCTGATTTCAGATCTAACCCAAGGATCTAACCCGGGCGTTCCAGCTCTCCCTTCCTTAACCTTATTCTGCTCCAATCTACAATCTGCGACTACCGAACCTGCAACAGTGAATTCGTTAATCAAAAAGAATCGATAATAAACTCATGATAGTACTATTCTTGCCCCACTGTTCAGCGTTCGTGTATTAGTCCTATTGACTTTGCGACTTGAGAATTCTCTAGCAAAAACCCTTGATTATTGGTCTCCGCTCCTCACAATTCTATATTCCTAGCATTAACAGCACCATTCCATCAGACGAATACTCGCTGAATTATCGTGATATAGACCAAGCAATTTCGCTCATCAGTTTAGCCGGCCGCAATGCTTGGCTTGCAAAAAATCGACATTTCATCCGCCTTTAAAATCATGCCAAATCACCCAGACTTCTGGCACCTTTTTGGCATTCATTGGCGCTCACAATTTTACTTTGCAGTCCGATAAACTTTCGGCTGCAAAAGTAGTCCTAAAATTTTCGATATGCTTAAGAAGCATTATGCTGGATTTTATCTAATAACTACGAAATCCCGCATATCATCCATCTCCTCAATGATTTTCTCCTTATTTCCCTACCTTCTCACCCCCAGCTAAACACCTATCGATCACCCAAAGGTTTTCGAAAATCTAGGCATCCCCCTCGCAGAGGAGAAACAGCCGGTCCCAGCACTTCCATAGAATTTCTGGGCATCAACTTAGATTTGAATAAATTTCAAGCATCCCTTCCCAAAGAAAAGATTGACCGTATAATCTCTTTATCTCAAATTTTCCTCGAGAAACCATCATGCACCAAACGCGAACTGCTATCTATTCTCGCGCACTTCAATTTTGCGATGCGCATAATTCCCCAAGGCCGCCCGTTTATTACTCACCTCCTTCAGCTCTCCACCTCGGTCCCCGGTTTAGAAGATACCATATATCTTTCTAAACCCAGTCGCAATGAACTCAGCTTATGGATCTCCTTCCTTAAGCAATGGAACAGCTGTTCCTTTTCTATAGCGACCTAATTTCTTGCCCGGTGGATATTAATTTATTCACTGACCCTGCCCCCTCAGTCGGGTTCGGCGGCTTTTACCAAGGTCACTGGTTTACTTCAACGTGGCCCGCAGATGCTCCGTCTACCCAGAAATCAGCAATCATCTGCGCTTTCGAACTCTACCCCATAGTCGCAGCAGCGCTTTTATGGGGAGATGAATGGTCCGCCTCTAGCATTCTCGTTCATTGCGACAACAAAGCCACCGTTTATTGCATTAATAAAGGACGCTCGCACGCACTTCCAATTATGCCCTTACTAAGACGCCTCCTTTGGACGGCAGCCAAAAGCAATTCATTATGACTGCTAGACATGTTCCAGTTTGCAAAAATCAAATTGCTGATTCTCTCTCTCACTTTCTTTTCCAGAAATTTCGGCTCTTGGTACCGGAAGCAGACCAGCATCCAACACCTGTTCCACTCTATTCACAAATGATATTGCCATAAAACTTCCATATCTCTGATCCTTTACGCTGTCGCAAGGACCCTTGAGTTATATTCAGAAATGGCTATCACATCCAATTTCAATCCCGCAATACACCCCACTATATCTGATCTAACACTGCTGAATGCTGAAACACTCGCCTTTTTCATTAAGCAAAGCAAAACAGATCAGATAAGCAAAGGGCATTTTGTTTACATATTTAACATATTTTCCCCCACTCAGCCATTCCAAACTCTCCTAGCTTTCTCCATTCAAGGAGAGCAAAAGAGTCCGACCCACATGCCCCACTTTTTACTGATGACGCTAACCGTCCAGTAACCCGTTTTTGGTTTTAAAAAACATCTGAAAGAAGTCCTTCGCCTTTCGGGCTTTTCCCCCGAATTGTATTCCAGCCATTCATTTAGAATTGGCGCAGCCACCACAGCAGCTCACAAAGGTCTATCCCCACACCAAATCCAGACCCTAGGCCGCTGGTCCTCCGATGCCTTCAAAGCTTACATTCGCCTCAGCCGATTCCACCTCAAGACAGCCCAGCTAGCCCTAATCAGCTAAATTCCAAACTCCAACTAGGGGTACGAGCTCGACCCTAAGTAGGCTGGAGTACGTGTGTGTGTGTGCTTGCGTATGGGTGCGCATGGAATGTGTGTGATTGCTCGCGCAAAGACAGCGTGCGTTTGCACACGTATACATGCATGTTGCACGCAGATATGTATATGGGTACAGGCGTACGTCTAAGTATACATATGTACGTGCAAGCAATGAGTATGTGAGCCTAGGGGCACTACATGTTGTGCAGGTTGCATGTATGCTCTTAACTTTCCTTTCAAACCTACTATGCTCCTTCCCTCACCATGCTCTGACCCCCGCAGGGGTCCAATCCGAATTCGACTCTCGCGAGTCACCCCTAGCCCATCCCCGGCCACCCCTTCACTACCACCCCCAGTAAGAGCCTGCACTACCCCCTCCCTCTTCCCGACTCTTACTGCCCCCCCCCCCCCCCCCCCCCCCCCATAGCTCTGACCCCCGCAGGGGTCGCGCTGAGCTTCGACTCTCGCAAGAGTCACCATTTGCGCCCCACCCAGGCCATTAGAAATGGTATGTATGCGCATGTTATACGCATACATCCGATGTATACCTGTTCCGATGCGTGTGCATGCACATGCCGAAACAGGAATAGACGCACGTGCATGCTCACGCACGCAGGTTATCCCCTCTCTCCTTTTCTTCCTTTGGCGTCGAGTTCCTCCGCCCTCTCTTTTCTTCCTTTCTCATAGGCCATCAATCCTCAGCTCTAACTCCCGCAGGAGTGACTAAAACGAGCTTCGACTCTCGCAAGAGTCCCGCCCCGGCCACCCCCTGCTGCAGTCTCCACCACCCCCTCCCTTTCCCAGACTTCAGCAGGGGAAAATGCCCACAGCAGCTCTGACCCCCGCAGGGGTCGCTCCGAGCTTCGACTCTCGCAAGAGTCAATCACCACCCACGCCCGGCCCTTACCATGTAATAACCATATATGTTCATATATGCATATATACTTCTATATTCTCCTTTTCTTCTTTCTGGCGTTGAGATTCTCCGCCTGGCAATTATTTGCCCCTTCTTTCTTCCTTACAGCGTGAGTGCTTCCGCTACTTTTACCCTTCTCTGATCTTCCCCCTTATCTCCTTACCCTCCTATTTCCTCAATTCTTTTTTTCAGCGTTGAGTCCTCCGCTAACTGTCTTTCTTTCAGCGTCACTCTTTCGCTATGTTCTTCCTTACGCATAGGCCCTCAATCCTCAGCTCTAGCCCCCGCAGGGGCGACTAAAACGAGCTTCAACTCCCGCCGGAGTTCAGGCCCTGGCCACCTCCCACCCTCTCATGCAAGAGTCTCCACCGCCCAAATCTTCCCGACTCTTGCTTGAGCAAACTAACCCCAGCTCCCACCCCCGCAGGGGTGTATATATTTGAGCCTTGACTCCCGCGGAGTCTATCCAGCCCTGCCCCCACCCCGCCTAAGCTCTAGCAGCCTACTTTGCTCTGCTCCCTTAGAAGCTTCTCTTCCTAAGCTATCAACGCTATATCCAGCAGCCGGATATGGCTTGTTACACCTGCTTTTTGGGGGGCTCTTCAATACGCGGCTGCTGTCCCGAGCTATTCAAAGGCATTTTTGGGGAGTTCCCGAGATCTACCTGAGCTCAAACTCCCCTCCCGCTTTGCAACGGGAGGGAGTCCTGGGCTCGAGGATCTCATGAGCTCAGGGCTCTCTCCCGGGACAGCATGCCAAACAAGCTTATAATTAATCATCAGCTAAGTGTGAACTCTTGAAGTGAAGTTTATGTATAAACAAATTTCGAGAGGATCACGTGCTTATGATTGCTAGCAGCTGACCCGCATTATCCAATTCACTACTATCCAATCAGATGACTCCTAAACTACTATAAATACCCTGGGGTTTATTCCATTGCTATCTTCGTTTTGAAGAGTCCCCCCTTCCTCCCCTACGCCTCCTTCTTAGACGGGTGACACGGTGGCCCAGTGCCTAGCACTGTCGCCTCACAGCAAGAATGTCTCTGGTTCCTGGCTCTACCAAAACTAGCAGACATTTCTGTGCGGAGTTTTGCACTTCTCCCCGTGCTCACGTGGGTTTCCCCCGGGTTCCCCGGTTTCCTCCCACCACCCAAAAACATGCAATTAAGCCAATTGAACAAGCCAAATTGTCAACATAGACACGCTCCTAGTTAGTAATTAGTTTCAAGAGCATTCACTTGCTACAGCAGGGGAGTTCCCGAGATCTACCTGAGCTCAAACTCCCCTCCCGCTTTGCAACGGGGGGGAGTCCTGGGCTCGAGGATCTCATGAGCTCAGGGCTCTCTCCCGGGACAGCATGCCAAACAAGCTTATAATTAATCATCAGCTAAGTGTGAACTCTTGAAATGCTGACGATAAACACAAACAAAAAGCGTCCCGGTGTGTACGAGCCTTTAGAGTGAGTAAGATGCAAAAATGGATGGAAAGGATTATGTGATGGCGATTATGTTTTGGTTGCATCGGCAATTATAGCAAAGTCTGAGGTGTGGGAAAGTTTGCATGCAGTAAATGGGTTCGGGCTTTTAAAAAGCTGTCAATCAATATGATGACATATAAATAACTTGTCTTCTAGTTGATCAATTGATATCAGAAGTGGCTGATGTAAAAGGCAAAGACCTCTAGATTATGTTTATTTTACCAAAATAAACTACGATCATGGCTTGATTTTCATTTATTTAAATAGGGCAGTAAGGTCTGACCTTGCTGAGACAAGAGTCTTGTCACTAAACAGAATTAATGTTCAGTATAGAATATAAAGTCACGTTGCAGTGGAAAAAAAAAATTAATATTGTGTATGACTCCTATGAGCTTGGACGATTCCATCCATACAAATCTGCAGTAACTCCAAAAACTTATTAATAAAGTTATCTAAAATAGCAAAGAAAGCCTTTTTGCAGGACCTCCTCCTTCATCTTACTCCAGACATGCTCAATGGGTTTTATGTCTGGTGACTGGGCTGGCCAATCCTGGAGCACCTTGACCTTCTTTGCTTTCAAGAACTATAATGTGGAGGCTGAAGTATGAGGAGCGCTATCCTGCTGAAGAATTTGCCCTCTCTTGTGGTTTGTAATGTAATGGGCAGCACAAATGTCTTGATACCTCAGGCTGTTGATATTGCCATCCACTCTGCAGATCTCTCGCATGGCCTCATACTGAATGTAACCCCAAACCATCATTCTTTTTTTCACCAAACCTGAATGATTTCAGTAAAAAATCATAGATCTTCCCCAGTATTTGTGATGATTGTGATGCAGTTCGACAGATGGTTAATCATAAAAAATCTACCTTCTGCCACTTTTCTAAATAATCAACTAGAAGTCATCAATATTTGTTACTCTTACAACTGGGATCGATGACAAGACTTTTGTCAGGTAGTGTATGCTCATTTGCAATATGTGCCCAGGGCGATATACGTTGTTTAGGTGATGTTTCTTTGGAGCTTGTGTTGTAAAATCCACCAGAAGCCTCTGTCTACATTATTGTGACTCTAAAATGCATTACTGGGCTACATTTCTTCATACCTGTTTGTGCCATTTACTCGTCCTTCTTGTGCACGTCCGTGAGAAGCCAGCTGACTTGTTGTGCACATTTGGCCATGCAATTGAATGACTCACACCTTTCAATAAACCTAACTGTTAACGTTTTCAAAAGCAAACAAGAAGAGAAATGCACATTGTGGCTGCATGTTCTTTACCACAATTTCACAACGCTGTTTTTAATGGTTTCTGGAACATCCTTTGCTGGTCAACATCATACAAGGAGAGCTACTGAGCAAACTGACTGCTCTGAAAAAGCTGTCCATTTTGAAATGAGCGATCAAGGCGAATTAGATTATGAAACATAGATGAGTTTAAGTTTCTTTTGTTTTATTTATTTGGGTTCTGCACAAAGAACCACATTAAGCCAACCCTTTATTTGTCAATAATTTGCAAATGTTAGAAGGGCAACATTGTAACATTCTTTTTACCCAGAATTTTCAAGCAACATATGCTCAAGCACATTTTTTATTTCTGTTTAAGTAACAGAGTGTAGTGAATATGAAACTGCGTGTGACATTTTGTGAAACAAAAAAATTGGATTGCTTTGTAATAAAGCTGCTGGGTAAAAAAGCCAAGACCAATATATTGTACAAAAGAATAAAGTTTTATGTGGTCCTCCAAGTAAAAATAACAGCACGTGTAAGTACAGTATGAAGCTTCTCTGTTCAGTGTTCATATGTGCTTGTATTAAAGCATGCAAGTGACAGCACAGTCTGTGAATTCATCACTTTGAGTAAACGCCTCTCTATCTATGCTCATGTTTATGTCTGTGTGTGTGATGAAAGACATGTGCTTATATATGAGTGTGTTGTGAAGAAGAGAAGCTCCTCATGGAATTTACAAAATGGAAAAAGGTCTCACCTCTTGTTTCAGGCTTTCCCCAACCTACTGTATACTTAGTGAAAAGAAACATTTACTCTGCTGAATTCTCTTCAAAACGAGTGTTGTGCTTTTAACAGCTGATCATGAGATAAAACAAGGTGAGGGTTATCTCTTGGTTCATATATTTCCAGATGATGGTCTCAAGCTCTTAATATGGAAGTACAGATCAGTACATAGATGAGAATAGTATTCCTTCTTGCTCTGTATCTCTAGAAGTTTATGCTGACATCTTTCTTTGGTCTATTTTTAAACTTCAGCTCTTCACCATATTTTCTAATGTTTTTTACACTGTTAAAAGCAATTAGTTAAGTTTACTTAAAATAAGTGAGTAAACGTGTTGCCTTAAAGGGCACCTATTTTACATTTTTTTCAAAATTTAAGAGAAGTCTTTGGTGTCTCCAGAATATGTAAAGTTTCAGCTCAAAACAGCCATCAGATTATTTATTATATTTTTCAGAATGTTGGAATTTTTTGCTCCTTTTATTCCAGTTGCTTTGCACATGTCCTGTCTTGTGGATGATTATACTTGTTACTACGGAGACATGTTAATATGTGGCTGTCGATCAATTTGGTGGGTGGTGGGCTTTAAAAATGTAGGAATTTGGATCCTAACGTCAGGAAATTAAATAAAAAAGAAACATATTGTCTTTATATCATCAGAATATGACTGTGGACACACTATACCTACACACAGTTCTGTCCAAACAGCTTACAAACGATCATTGTCATCATAGCTTCCGATTTAATTATTAAACAAATGAACTATGTGCATAGCAGAATGGTGGCTATGTGGTTAGCATGGTTGCCTCAAAGCAAGAAGGTTGCTGGTTTCAGTCCTGGCTTTTCCCTGTGTTTGTGTTTCCTTAAGGTGCTCCAGTTTCCCCCACAGTCCAAAGACATGCGCTATACATAGATAAATTGGATTAACTAAATTTTGCCATAGTGTGTGAATGAGTTATAGTGTCTGGGAACTCTCACTGCTGGGTTATGGACGGAAGGGTATCTGTAAAACAATTTCAAGAGAAATTGGCAGTTCATTCCACTGTTGTGATCCCTGATAAAGCAGGGAATAAGCCAAAGGAAAGTTATTGAGTGAGTGAACTATGTGGATAGATATTAAAATTAAGCTTAACATTATTCCTTTTACTGTACGTAAAGCTAACTTTTAAGGCAACACAGTAATTTACTTTTTTAAGCAAAATAAATCACTTTTTACAGCGTAGAACATTACCACTTTCCTCTTATTATTGATGTTGTCAAAAAGGTAGTTTTTCTTTTTGTAAATCATTCATTCATTTTATTTATCATTCATTCATTTAGGCTTAGTCTCTTTATACATCACAGTGGAATGAACTGCCAACTTATCTAGCACATGTTTTACACAGCGGATGCCCTTCCAGCTGCAACCCAGTACTGGAAAACATACACTCTCATTCACACACATACACTCTGGCCAATTTAGTTTGTACAATTCACCTAGCGCATGTCTTTGGACTGTGGGGGAAACCAGAGCACCTGGAGGAAACCCACATGAACATGCAAACTCCACACTGAAAGGCCAACTGACCCAGCCGGGACTTGAACCAGAGACCTTCGTGCTGTGAGGCCTATTTGTAGTACATGTTTGGCCATTTTTGGGGTCACCCAGTAGCCAAGTCAAATGCAGTGGCTCATCACACTTGAATTACTTTTAAATATGTGTGTGTGTCTGTCTTTATTTATAAAATATTTGTTTAAACATAAATATATTTGTTGGAAACTATGAACATTTGTATCTATGTTAAAACTGTATTCAACATGGTCAAAAATAACAGCTGTCATGTAAGCATGGCGCTCAATCATGTATTTAACAAAGGTTTAAAGAATTTAATTATTATTAAGTACTAATGAATGTATATATAAATAAATAAATAAATAAATACATAAAATAATTAACTAAAAAAAAATAAATAAATAAATGAATAAATAAATAAATAAATACATAAAATAATTAACTAATAATTAAATAAATAAACAAATAAATAAATATTATTTATTTATTTTTTTTGTCACTAAATTACTAATATTATACTTATTTACTATAATTACTGGTACACTAGTTATTGTTATCACTGGCAGACCAAGAAGTCATTTAGATGCTGTACAAAACAAGAACACATTATTATTGCATTTTTATGTAATTGTGCAGACATTAAATACATAAGTGAATATGCAAGATTATTATGAGAAACTCATAGTAGGCTGGGTGGTTCATTCTGCGGTGGCGACCCCAGAATAATAAAGGGACCAAGCTGAAAAGAAAATGAATAAATGAATGAAAACTAGGCCAATTTTTTTTGTACAAGCCCCTGTTGGCCAACCTTTTTGATTACTGTTAAATTTAAAAAAAAAAAAATCTAAGTTTAACTATTATTCAAGACTGCTTCAAGTAGGGTTTTACTATTGTTAGTTGCACAACATATAAAGCAACTATATTAACTATCCTCATAGTTTGCAGTGTTTTGTTCACACGCAGTTTACATCTGAGGCATAGTCACATTTCAGGTCAGGTGTCACATTTCAGACGTCAGGTGTCGCTGGTCTCTCCCTACAGGCGAAAAGAGCTCACATCAGTAATAAAAGCTCCACTGATGCTGAACTGTAGACTCTCCACTTCTCTGGAGAACTCCAGTTTTGAGATTTCAAAATGAGACATGGTCCAGTCGCTCTTTCTCCTTTGGGTATAAACAAACACTGGACATGAAGAGAGCTCAAAGAGGCTGCTTGTGTCACACAAATAGGATTGTACTGCAAGGGTCAGCAACCAAGATCTTAAAGTCTACAGCCAACTGGACAAATGTGGCACTTCAAGCTCCTCAAATAATCTGTGCAAATAGCAATTTTTCATGCATAAAAAGCATAATAAGCACAAATAAAGAATGTATTCAAAAAATGTCAAAACAAAATGTTCATTATTTCAACATCATTAAGTGTAACAGAAAAATTGTAAAAAAACAAATAATGGCTCTGTTTCATCATTTCTTTTGGCTTAATCCTTGATTTATCAGGGGGTGCCACAGTAGAACGTACTGCCACTCTTTTCTACTAAATCTTATTATATATTTTAAAAATAATAAATTCCGGAAAAATGGGGAAAAAACTACTCATTTGAAAGTCATTGGTGAAGAACAATTGGTATTTTGGGACAACACTGTGATATTTTTGTGATTAATATGTTACCAAATTATTTTTGTGCCAAAAATGGCTGAAAAGCTTTTTATATATAAACATCTGTGATATTGAATGATAGTTTAGTAAGGGTCTTTTTTTATTTATGGGGGAAAAGATGAAAATGGACAGTTTTTAAAAATACAGTTAAACCTGTATTACACTTATATTCTTTTAATGCTTAAAAACATTTTTGAAATCTTTTACAGACATACCAAAACAAACAAAACAACAAAAACATAATATGAGTATTCTTTTGTAATTAATGTGTTTTGAAAAAACTGTGGTAAGAAAATGCGAGAAAACACTTTAAATATTAAATGTCTTGTTCTGCCGGATGAAAATCAGTCATACTACATTTCATCAGTGTAAGATCCAAGTTCCTGCCATAAACATTTTGTAAACATCCATTAAGAAATTAAGAAATCTTAAAAGAAAACAAAAAAGTTTGAATTGAAATGAATGAAAATTTGTATATATGTTAAAACTGAATTAAACTTGGTCGAAAATAAAAGCTATCATGTAAACGTGGCTCAATCATGTATTTAACAAAGGTTTAGAAAATTTATAAATATAGTCTTTATGAATATATATTTATATTTATATATATATATATATATATATATATATATATATATATATATATATATATATATATATATATATATATATATATATATATATATTTTTTTTTTTTTTTTTTTTATTCAAATGCATTGATCATTGATGCACAATGCTTACACAAAACAAAAAAACAAAAACACAATATTATTGCATTTTTGTAATTAATTATGCAGAAATTCACTACATCAGTGAATATGCAAGATTAATGTTTGTTGATTATCTTTAACATGTTACCAAATTATTATTGAAATAAAAATGACTGAAAAGTTTTTCATATAAACAACTGTGACACTGAATGATATTTTAGTAAGTGTCTTCTGTAAATCATAGAGGAAAAGATAATATTGAAAGAGACCCTATTATGACTTTTTGAAAATGACCTGCCATGTAGTGTCTAACACGATTTAAATCTTAAAGTGCACAGTGTTTAAAACTATTGATTGATTTATAAAAGAGTTGACTTATAGTGCTTCAAATTAATTGTCTTGACAACAAGTCTTTAGCTGATTCTGCGTGACGTCGATACAAAACTTAAGCCCGCTCAATTGTTGCGTGTGCAAACCTAGCAAAATTGAAACATGCAGCCCTGCCCACAAACACCATAGCAGATCCCAGCTGAATCAAGACATGTAGATGCTGTGCTCAGCTGGATATTATTGGTGGTGGGAAAAACGAGACTTCATGAAACACTGAGACACCTAGTGTTCGTTTTTTATGTATTGCACTGAAACAGATTCAGCAAGAACATTTTAGCAAATTGAGGTATTAAAACCCACTTTGTAAATATGCACCTTCAAGAGATTTAGTGGAGCGGTTAAGGTTTCTGACTTCCATGCGGGGTTAGTGGGTTCAAATCCAGGCTGATACAACTGTTCTGAAATGCCTTAAAGAGCCCATATTATGGGTTTTTGAAAATTCCCCTCCATGTAGTGTGTAACACAGCTCTAAGTGAAGTGAAGTATCCAGCTAAGGCTTAAATCTGTTAGTGTACAGTGTTTAAAACTGTTGATTCATCTAAAGAGTCGACTAATAGTGCTTCAAACGAGTCGCCTTGATACTGAGTCATTAGGTGTTTCGCCATGACGTACGAACAAAACCAAGTTATTCACGTGCACGCGCAAACCCGGGAGATTTCAAACCTGAGGCCCCGCCCTCTGACGCAGAAACCCAGACACACACACACACACACACAAACATGCCGGTCGATTGAAGTCACACTGCAGATGGATATATTGAGTCTCTACCCAAAGATGAAATCTCAGCATTATAGCCAAGCAGTTGGAAACTACTGGAAACTTCTGGAAACTACATGCTACAAAGAATACTTCATCAGCGTTTGTTAAAGGATGGATCAGTAAAGAGTAACTTAATGCTGGACGTCAGGATGGATTTTTCTTCCTCCATTTCTCAAGTGTAAGTACGTGCGATTAAAGTTGCCTCGTTGACTCTAGCTTGCAAATGTATTTAGTTGTGATTTGTTACTTGTAACCGCGTGTACTGTATCAGGTTAACTGGCTATATTCTCTTATCGCGTGCAAAGTCACGTTAAAAACACAACGCGTGCTGCTTTGTTAACGGAGCTCCGTGGACGAGGAATAGTGTGCGTGCCTGTGTGTGCGTGTGCGTGTGCGCGCGCTGTCGTCCGGAGGTGTGTGTGTTTGTGTGTGTGTGTGCGCGCGCGCGTTGTCGTCCGGAGCAGGGTTAAGTGCGTGTGTGTGTGTGCGCAATATGCGTGTGTGTGTGTTTGTGAAAAGAGCAGAGTGAGAAGCTAGGAGATCTCCTCAACTGTTTTTGGAGTTTTTGCTCAACAAAATAGTTAGTTGTCTGTATTTTCAAGTCCATAGTCTGTATTTACATTGACCCACTGGCAGCTAAAATCCACGCCTACACTATCGAGCGTGTATGAACTGTGATTACTTTTATATTGCTGATTAGCTGTTTGGCATTTCACTCTCTGACTGAAGGCAGTCGACCAATCGCAACAGACTGTCATTGGTCCAATCAGCGCAGATTAGCTTCGCGCTAAGGAGGGGTTTGGGAACAGATGAATCACTGGACGATTCATACAGGAGTCGCTGGGATAATTAGGTAAAAATAAATGCAGATTATAAGACCACGAAAGTGTTTTTTGACCTTGCATGCATATTAAACTGTTGTTGGAGACCCTTACAACCAAGATATGACCCTATTTCATGTATAATATGGGCTCTTTAATACCAGTTGGTAATGCTTTGTTCTTGTATCGTTTTGTTACAACATTGGTCTGACATCCAAATAAACACTTTGTGAATAAATATGTCTTCTTTTTGGTCTTAAAACAGGGTTGTTGTTAGATCAGACACAGTTGTGGCCAGAAGTTATCAAGAACTATTTATATTATTCATTATATTTCCCATTTATTGTATTTCATTAACGTCTACCCAAACCCAACCATCACAGTACTGTAAAAATATTTATTATTGTTTTACAGTGTTATAAAAATGATGCTATATTGATGGCGTATCCGCAGCTGTATCCTATTTAGGCTACACCATAAAACAGAAACATGATTAAAATACATAAAACAATGATTTTGGAGTATTTGTACAAGTCGGGATTCGAACCCAAAAGTCATTGGAAGCATTATAACAGCATGTACACACACAGTCCACTGGGCCATATGAAACAGGAGTTACTACTGACCCTGACAGTTAGATCCAGATTTGTTAGGTCTCGAAATGCTTCTTAACTGATCGATGCTTTAAATCCCTTTAGTCACGTGACCAGGTGTTTCGAAACTCTTTAGTCACGTGACTTGGGTGTTTCGGATCATGCTTTGGTGCAGTGTTTGGAAACACTCGCGCTTCGGGATCTCGACACTGTGTGGAAACGTCAGTTTTATGTCAGCCATTCTTAGATATTATTGGAAGAGTGAAGGGAATGTAAAGAGAAAATGTAAAGAGTCAGTGGTTGGGGTTTATTTTTACAAAAATACCTCAGCTTCGTAGCCCAGCCTTGTGGTGTTTCCGTCATTTTTCTGACGATTGCTTTTGGAATCTACAAGCTTACAACAGGGGATTCGTCGGCCATTTGTTAAAGAAAGGATCACAAAAGACTATTGATGTGTGGGACTTTGTCAGAGCTTGACAGGAACTTTATTAGTCTGCAGTTAATTTCTTCTTCCATTTCATAAGTGTAAGTAAGTGGGATTAAAATGTTTCCCTCTTTGTTTTCTCTAGCTTGCAAATTATGTATTTAATTGTGTTTTGTTACGTGTAACCACTCCATGTGGCTTGTACTGTATCTGGTAACCTCTTTATATTCTCATATCGCATCTAATGCCACGTTGAAAACTTGACGCGTGCTGCTTTGTTTATGGATTTAAATGCGTTTGTGAACTCGCGTTCCACTGCCGTTTGTCGTTGCTTTGGCCAACGTCGGCTGTTCCTACATACGTGTGGCGGTCAAGTTTCAAAATAGTTCAGCTTTTGCCACTGTGTGAATTAATACTGAATGTGTGTCATTGTTAGGAATGGAGCAACCGGGTACTGTGTACTGTAGTATTAGTAAGTTAACTATTATGAAGCGTGTTTCAGGTGGCCGCTACATTCGAATCCCATTGTTGGCAACCCATAGGTTTTAAAGACCCTACCAAAATGCTGAGGACCAGGGGGAAGGAGGGACAAACGAATCGGGATAATTAGGTAAAATTAAAATGCATATTATGAGACAATGAAAGTGTTTTTTGACCTTGCATGCATACTAGCCTGTTGTTGGAGACCCTTAAAACAAAAATATGACCCTTTTTATTGTATAATAGGGGCTCTTTAATATTTTTGGCTCAAAAAATAAAGGAAAATGGACAAATATTAAAAATACAATTAATCCTGTATTACACTTCTTTTGATGCTTAAAACACTTCTTTCATCTTTTACCCACATAACAAAACATACGAAACAACAAAAACAAATATGTCTATTCTTTTATCATTTATCTGTCTTAAAACCTGTGGTAAGAGGATGCGAGAAAACACTTTAAATATCAATTTTCTTTTTCCCCAAATAAAAATCAGTCATCTGCTTCATTTATTCAGTGTAAGATCCAAGTTCATAAGACCCCGGACCGATTTTTCCTTATAGGAAAATTATGGGGCATATAATACAGACCAAATGGACCACTAATAACATGTTTCTGCAGTTGTTTTTGAAATGCAACCCCTCTTTGTGAAAGATCTGCAATGTTACATATATGTCACATTGGGCGTTTATAATACATTTTTCATGTTACATATATGTCACATTGGGCATTTATTTCACAATTGAAAAAATACATTTTGTCAGTTTTATCTGCTACATAACATTTTTTTTCAGTTTATTTGCTTTTCCCTAACATGTTTTAAAGCCCCATAACTGTGACCAATACAATTCTTTCGAAACATCAAAATTCGACCTTTTTTGGTATATATGTTTTTTTGTGTATTGTTTTTTCACAACTTGAAAATGTATGAACTAAATAAAAATAAATAACTACCTCACAGCGACACAGTTTGCCTCACAGCAAGAAGGTCACCGGTTTGAGTCCTGGCTGAGTCAGTTGACATTTCTGTGGGGAGTTTGCATGTTCTACCCATGTTCGCAGTGGTTTCTTCCAGGTGCTCCGGTTTCCCCCACAGTCCAAAGACATGTGGGAAAGGTGAATTGAATAAGCTAAATTGGCCTTAGTGTATGAGTGTATGAATGCAAGTGTGTATGGGTGTTTCCCAGAGCTGGGTTGTGGCTGGAAGGTCATCAGCTAAGTAAAACATATGCTGGATAAGTTAGCGGTTCATTCCACTGTGGTAACCCTTGATTAATAAAGGGACTAAGCCAAAATAAAATGAATGAATGAATGAACCACCTCAAACTGAAGGTTAACATGTTAAACCTGCACATGTTGTCAGCCACCATGGAACACCTTGTGTCATTTTCTCAGTATGCACGATTTCCTGGCATTTTGTCTTAGACCAATACGCAGATAGCTCCCAACCAGTATTTACGATTCTTTAACAGTGGAGTTAACAATTTTTTGAGTTCCAGATTGTTGCACACTGTACAAATGCGTTTGTTCCTTCAGCAACGCGAACATTTCTACTGTTATTAACTTTCTGAAATACTCCAGTGGTGTGTGAAGATAGTCTAGAGTTTTGGCACTTAGTCATTTGAATGTGCACTCGGGGGTTTCAACTTTCTACAAGAGAAAATTTAGTTATCACCAAAATAATTCCAATAATTCCAATTCCAGAGTTTATGTTTGGCTGTGCAGCTTCTGAATCTAGATCACTTGATCTGCTAATGTCTAAATCAGATCCACTTGATTCACCATCCTCCATGTCTTTTTTACTTAAAGTGTAATCAGGATCATCAATGTCTTTATTCGAGTCACTGTCACATACCTCATACTCACTGTCATCTCTGTGGATAAACTTTAGTGCATTCTAAACATCAAATTGTTCCCGGAATCTAATCATGTTATTCTCACTTCAATTTTACAACCTTAAAATAAGACCAACATATGATATAAATATCTTGTTACAGCTTATAGTTATAAAATAGTTTCAAAATAAATTTCATTAACGATATAATTAATGTGACATTATTAATTTTTTGTTAACATATGCTTTGCAATGAGCAGTAGAAAATATTGAACACTAAAATAATTTAATCAGCTAAATTAATTGAGCAGTTTGTTAACACATCTAGGATGTGTTATTAAAACTTTAGAATAGTTAAATGGGTCAAAACATACCTTTATTAATAAAAACAGATATCTTAAAAAATTGCTGACACTGCAACATGTGCCCCCTACACAGTCCACTATTTTGGACATGTTGCCATGACAACAAAAATGCACACATTCTCACGTGACTGAACCTGGATGTTACTTATACGTCACTTTGAGACTTCCCGAGTTAAAAATGAGGAATAATGCTTTTAAAAGACCTTTTCAGATGATCACAATTGTTTGTGACACCCGCGTCACAGTGGGTTCTTATGGGTTAAACACACTAAACCTCTTAAATCTTAAAAGATAAATAAATAAATAAAATGAAATAAATAAAAATAAGTGAAGTAAACGGAAAAGAAAAAAGAAAGAGAATGAGAAATACAGACAGCAGTGAGGACTAAAGAATAAAGAAAACTGAAAAGAAAAAGTAGTTTGGATCTAGAGGAAAAAGAGAATCGGAAATTGAGACGCAGAAAGGAGGACACGAAGTTGGTGGAAGGCACGAAGCACAGAAGAAGTCTGACTTGAAAAGACTCTAAAAGGGAAGGAGGGGGGAGGTAGAGCGAGGGCACGTGCGGCTGTTGCTCATGTCTGCAGATGAACACAGACACCCGGGGGAGACTGCAGATTCAACCAAATGTCACACATAAAAAACAGAGAGGTAACATGAAAGCAGAGCAAGTGGGGGATTAACCCAGTCAACCAATCAAACATCAACATCAACATAATCACTGTTTTTTACAAAGCATCAATTACTACAAAATAATAATAATAAAACTAATGAGTGACATCTACTGTACATTGATATGCTGATAGCACACAGCCTGACAGCAGCTTGCTTGAAATATTCACATATATTGCACTGTGGAAAAAGGATTGAAAGCAATACTTGCAGGGTTTGACTGGTCGATCCTTGAAATATATCAAGTGGGATGAAGATTGTTGTTGTTGGGAGGCTAAAAGCCATCATACAGGAACTGAGAGATGTCTTCAGTCTGAAAGCAAAGATATCTTTATTGTCTAAAGATAAAACTCTTACTCCAAAACTAAAATCCCTATGACTGCACAACTGCAAAACATATCGGTACATACATGGAATACTGAATCCATATTATGAGGTTTAATTATTATATTATATTATATGACATTAGATTAGAATACATTATATCATATTATGTTAAATTATATTATATTATATTATATTATATTATATTATATTATATTATATTATATTATATTATATTATATTATATTATATTATATTATATTATATTATTCAATGTTCTTTAACTTAGTCTCTTATCTGGAATCATAGCGGAATGAACTGCCAACTATTCCGGCTTATGTTTTACGCGTCTGATTTTCTTTCAGCAACAACCCAGTATTGGGAAACACCCATATACTCTCACATTCACACACTCATATACAGGCAATTTTGAAACTGGAGCACCTGGAGAAAACCTACATGAACATGGGGAGAGCATGCAAATATATATTATATTATATTATATTATATTATATTATATTATATTATATTATATTATATTATATTATATTATATTATATTTGAATTATTTGCCATTCATGGATTATAATTGTAAAATGTGAGATTCATTTAACATGAGAAAATATAGGGACAAAAACCTAGCCGTGACAACATGCTAACGCTTAGGTTGTGCATTTCGAACCCTGACTAACAAGCTACAGCAGTTGATGCTGCAAAACAATGCAGCTCATGCAGTTTGAAAACGTAACATTCTGTAGTGAATTTAGATATTGTTGAAGGATGTTTGGTCTTCTCTGGACGCCCGCCATTGCTTGATTGCTTGATTCATATTGTGTCTGTGTCTTGAGATTGGTCTATCAAAATCGATTTTTCTGTGCTTGATTGGATAGTACAGGAATCACAGGACAAATTGTTCCACTAGTCAACTACCATAGACAAGAAAAAAGAAAGAAACATGGTGCTGAAAAAAGTACTGATCTAAATATACTCAAGTAAAAACAAAGTTTTTTTTTTTAACTACTAAGTAAAGTACACTTGCTGGGTGTAATTTTGATTATATACCCCTATACATTTCTGGAGAGCGCAAAATATGCCTCAGAAGGCATGTTTTTTTGCAGTTTTGTTTTTTACGAATCCACCAAAGGTCACTGTGTCCACTTTTTCAGATCTCAAATTTCTCTCGCCAGTGCCATTTGCACCTGCTGTTCTCACGTAAATCCACCAGAGGCTGCTGTCGACTGACTGACTGACTGATTGAACAACCGACTGATACCCCCACCCTCCCCTAACCCAACCAATAGTGTTTTAAAAACACTGATTGACCCTATATTTGTTTAAAAGATGAAATACAGTCATACACAGCTCTGGCTACATAATTCTCCAGAAATGTATATACAGTAGGGGTACATTTCAGAATGAGCATGTGTTACTTTTAGGCTTTACAGACATTTACGGAGTCTATTAATAAATGGATCTGCTAAAATTCAGATTGCCAACTGAATATTTTTCTGCCTATTGGTGCAATCATGCATGTACCATGTTATGTACCATTATGAGTCAAATATATTTTTATATTATTATTTTATATCATTCATTTTATTTTTACCGTTAATGGGCTATTATTATTTAAGATGCAGATCAGTGTGAACCATTTTTCAGTATTTAAAGGGCAGGACCCCATTCCCCAACCCACTTGCATACACACACATCTTGTTTTGACATCCTTCAGGGGGGATTGAGCGTCATTTATGTGGGTCAAACAGTAGTCCTATTAGGATGCATGGATTACATATTTCAGTCCAGCTGTGTACATAAGCCACAGGCAGTAAAAAAACTTTCCAAAACACATTTTGAGTCTTGAGAATTACAGATGTATGGGTGCATTGCCATGACATTATAATTAAATGTGTATGCAAACACAGACACAGACACACACACACACGCACACATATACGTACAAGACCTGAGGGTACATGCAGGAAAGAGAAAGAAGATCAATAAAGAAGGAGTGATAATGAGGCATTCGTGGGCTTACTGCAGGGGATGGACTGAGCTATAGAAACACACGCTGTCTTAATCATCTATTTCAATGAAGCCTTTGTAATAAGAATTCAACTCTTTTACAAACAAGTCTCCTCCAGGCAATATGGTGCAGAGGAAGAAAAATAAAGGAAATCCACAAACAAGCACACTCTGTACTATACTATAAATTACATTTTTATTTATAGCAGACACTGTTATCCAAAGCACATTGAATTGCGTTTATGGTACACGCAGACAATTCATATGTTCAAGGTATAGTGAAATAATGGAAGCAGAATTACCATCTCCCTTAACTCATTGCTCTAAATATGAATTAAATACTTAAAATAAAGATAATAATTAAGTAAACATCTAAAATACAGACTATGAAACATGGAAACAGCAATTCTGGCATCCAGGGTGATGTTATTTAAACAGAAAATACTAAATTTGCAATTAAAATGTTCCAAAAAGTTATTCGGAAAGAAAATAGGGAAGAAAATTTCCTAAAAACTGCACCAACTTCTCTCATAAACATTAAGGCTAAAATGCAATTTTAAAATATAGACCTAACAATACAGCCCAAACACTGATCCCACTATCTGATCCAGCAAACCATTTTGTGTTTAATAGATGTCTGATAGACATCTAAATCTAGACTTGGCTTGGCTAAAACAAGGCTAAACTTGGGCTGTCAGTGAAAATCTAAGCCAAATCTAAATCCAAATCTCTAAATCTAGGCCAAAATCAGACTAGTCGCCAAATAGAGAGATTAGACTGACTTTATATGTGTAGTCATTCATTTCTGTTTACTTGATGACTAGTCTAGTTTTAGCCTATTTTTAGATGTCTATTAGATTTTCTCTGACAGCCCAAATTTAGCCTTGTTCTAGCCAAGACGACTATGTTTTAATGTCTATTAGACATTTATTAGACATCTTTAAAAGCAAAAAAATGTTTGCTGTGGACCTTCTACTTGTGGTGGCAGACTAGGAGTACATTTACAAAACAATGTGTTCAGTTAAATTGAAATCTTATGCCATTCACTATTCTTTTTTTAATTGTTATTGTCTCTGTGTCAAATACAACAATGCAATTTATGAAAAAACAATTCTGCATTTAGTTTCTTCCACAGAAGAAGCAATGCCATCTTCAGGACACTTTAGGTACAATGTCATGTGTGCTTTGCCATTACTCACCCAAATCTGGTTAACCAGGCTGCTATATGAGTGCATTAGCAGAGATATAAATAGCAATGAGGCCAACACCAGAATGTCCAGTGTAAGTAGACCTTAAATTTTCAAGTTTTAAATATTGTTATCATTATTTGTTTTGATCTATGATAACCTGTACTAAATATAACCTCCTGAAATACCCATAGACTGTTGTTTAAGAGTATGCTGTGTCGATTGTGCTATTGAGGTATATACAGCACAGGATAATGAATTCGATTCACTCCAATCGAATGGTAAATATACAACATGAAATCCTGATATATGGAAGAAACCCAGAGGACAAATGTGTATGTGGAAGATTATGATGTAAAATGTAACAGAATCCAATCAAAAAACAAGTTGACACAAGACAGAAGCATAACAAACACAGTCATGGCACAGCACAAAGTGAATCAATTTGAACAGGAGAGATGAAGGATCAGCGTGTCGATTTAGAGCATAATATTTATTTATTTATTTATCCACCAAGGTTATTGTCAAGTCTTAAGGGATTTTGCGAGATTTTTTGTGTTCACATTTAGAGCTGTGTTTCAAAATCTGTTGGTGTTTGGGGACCATAAGAGCAAAGTGGTGACATCTTGGATTTTTTTTGTCCTCAGGTTTGTGGTCTTTAACATTTACAAAATCGTATTAATTCCTTCATTTTCCTTTGGCTTAGTGCTTTATTCATCAGGGGTCGCCACAGCAAAATTAACTGCCAACTATTCCAGCATATGTTTTTTGTAGGGGATGCCCTTCCAGCTGCAACCCAGTACTAGGAAACACCCAACTAAGGTTCATGAAAATGTAGCCCAAAATACATTTCTGGAGAACTCCAAATACATCCCATGAGGTATCTTTTATTGTAGTATCTATTTTCGGGAATCCACCAGAGGATGCTGTGTACGCTTTTTGGGATCTCAAATATCTCTTGTGAATGCCATTCATGTCTGCTCCTCTCTCGTATATCCACCAGAAGCCGCTGTCAACTGACTGACTGACCAACCGACTGACCCACCCCCCCCCACCAACCCTCTTTCCTAAACCCAACCAATAGTGTTTTAAAAAGCATTGGTTGACTAGCGCCTACCCACTTCCCTAAACCCAACCAACATGATTTTGTAAACCAATCCAGAAAAAGAAAAGCCACCTTTACCTTCTTTCTGAAACAATTCTTCATCAGACTCAAACCATGTCATTACAGTCAACTCCTCTATTTCTATGTTCTGAGCCACTGGACAAACTGGCAACAGCGGGAAAGCCTTCCATATGGTGGTAAGTGGTCAGTGGTTAGCTGCTAGGGTGAAAAGGAACACCATCATACTGCCTCGTAGCATTTATTTTAAAGACAAAATGCAGCCATACGTACTTCTGGCTACATAATTTGCATTCTTCAAAAATATATATAGGACTACGTTTTCAGAATGAGCCATTGTTGCAACCATTCATACACTCTTGCATTCACACATGCACTCATACATTACAGCCAATTTAGTTTTATTCAGTTCACCTATACCGCATGTTTTTGGACTTTGGTGGAAACCCATGCCAACACAGGGAGAACATGCAAACTCCACACAGAAATGCCAGTTGGCCCAGCTGGGACTTGAACCAGTATGATGTGACAGTGCTAACCACTGAGCCACCATGCCACCCTACTAAATTTTATATGATTTAAAAAAAACTGTGCTTAATGAATGTTTCATTGTGACAGAGTAGAGACATAATGCACTGTCCTTAGACATAATATTCTTGATGTATGACAGGGTAATAAACCACACATTGTAATTTGGAACTGCTAAATTGACCTTAATTTTATAGTCATGGACATAGAATATGAAGTTCATTTACTTAATTATAAGGCAAGAGGTTTACTAACTTCACTTTTTACACTACACCTCTACACTGTAGAACATATCTGGTAATTAACAGTTTCTGTATTTCTTTTTCACTCATTCTGTATTTGGGTTTTACAGGTTTTTCAGTTTATATACTATTATGAACTGCATTATCGGCCATTGATCTCTTCTCTCAAAACACCCATCAGATTAGGAATTTTCTGCAATGAGCAATATGTAGCTGTTTTTGTGGCCTGTGCCTTTAATGCTAGTTCTACCCACCCACCGTTTCCACGTGCCTGTCAGAGTGTCCTCATTTCTGGCTGCATCAGATAAACAGCACAGTGACAGACATGAAGGAGGCAGATTTCACATAACGTTTGTGAGAAATACAACAGTAAGAACTTTCCCAATGATTATTTGATGTATTTGTTGTGGTGTTGCAACCCACTACATTGTTGTTAAAAAGTTCACACAAGTGTACACACACAGCATATGCGGTTTACTGCTGTTTAACTGTTTTGCTACAAATGCAACAGGATACACGTTAATATAGATTGCTGTATGGATATCTGTTATGTTATTGTACAAAATAAACCTGATATAACATCCATGAACCAGGTTTGAAATGTCTTCTTTTATCATTGTACTCACACAAGACTGTGTATATAAAGTAAAGACACTAAAATTGCTTTAATTCATTATAACATGCACTGTTTTAAAAATGTTTTAAACTTGTAAAACTCATTCTTGATCACATTTGATGATAATTGATGATCACAGACAGCTGAACAGATCTTTTACTTCCAGTTGCTTTGAGCATGTCCTGTCTTGTTGATATGATTATTCATGTTACTATGAAGATGTTAATATGCAGCTTTCCATCAATTCGGTGGACAGGTGAAACCGCACTTCTACATCATGTTGCAGTGTGCCTCAAAATGCCAGAAATTTGGATTCTATTTTAATGTCAGAAGTTAAAAAAGAGACATTATCTTAATATCACTCCTACACACAGTTCTGTCTAAACAGCTTACAAACGATTATTTTCATCATAAGTGCCCTTTAAATTTTCAACACTGCGGTTTAACAGTAACTTTTATTGGTATTTTAGTAGTTTGAAACAATATATACTATGATACATAATATATTGATTATTGCACTGTAATTTAACCAAAGCAAACTGATAAAATGTCAATAAAAGTAACTTTTTCAATCTTCAACATCAACATCAAAAGTTGTCGAAGATAAGATCAAGTTACAAAAAGTTAATTAACATTATTTTAACAGTGTGGCTCTAATATTGCCCTAACCTAATAAACTACGTGGTTTATGCTTTCCAAGTTGTGTACCTAGATGTGACTTACTGAACATGGCTCTGCAAACAAATAAACAAAAAAATCACAAAAAGTTCCTTACACAGGAAATCTCAGTCACAGTCTTGTGATTGTGTTTTGGACTCATCCTGTAATAAGTGCTCACTTCACAAACTGCTGGTTTTATGAGGTTGAGACATGAGAGGTGCAGTACTTGTGTCACATGAACAGAGAGATCAAAGTCAAGCAAACATGAAAGTTTTTCACAACACTGGAGTTTTTTTAAGATTGCCTCTTTGATACGAATTTCAAAGGGTTTAAAAAACTCTTGCGTTGGGCACACTGGGTACTGTGAGTGCTTACATCATTCTCTGCCATCAATAACCACAATGTGATAAGATGAACTAAGGATTGTTTCTGTATGTCTCAGCACACAGAACGAATGGCAGACCATTGTGAGAGAATGCTTCAGAGTTTCCAGGAACTGTTGTTTTGTAGTGGAAATAAAGATTAAATCAAGCTTTATGACACTTCAGCATTGTTGCTTTAGATAATAGGGACCACCCTTCACTTTCAATTCCAGCTGACTTCCATTCTTTGCCTAAGCTATAGTAAAAATCAATTTATGCTGTGAGAGTTGTGATTACTTTTGGAATAAACTGATGCGAGAGAGTCAATATCAATGTATGACACACTTTTTAAATGTTTTTCAGACTTTTTCTTTATCAAAGATTACTGTAATGAAACAAACTTTCAGTCGTCATTTTCCTTCTGCTCAATTCCTTATTTAAATCACAGCCAACAGCCAATTTTGTTTACCTACTGTAATTTACCTATAGAGCATGTCTTTGGACTGTGGGGGAAACCGGAGCACCCGGAGGAAACTCATGTTAACCCAAGGAGAACATGGCCCAGCTGGGATTTGAACCAGCGACCTTCTTGCTGTGACTTGCTAACCACTGAGCCACCATGCCACCCAAACTAAACTGCACAATATATGTGTGATGTGGTTTTAGGGTATCTCAATAAAGGGTGAATTCCCCAAACAATGACATACCTTACAGCTCAACTACCATAGTACTATGTATCGTTCAAGAAATAAGTGACAGTGACAAGGGTTTCCCAAACTATGTCAGAGAGCTATAGTCTGATCTTAATAGCAAAACTTCCATAATGACGCCCCACAAGGTGAAGTAACTTCTCTAGAGAAAATCCAACAGATGCTTTATTTATGAACTTTCCATAATTTTTTTATTTAATATAAATACGGTATGTATTGAATAAATCAACAAGCAAAATTATAAGACAGTAAATGTTGGATAAAAATACAATAATATCCACTAATAATATGTAATTATTGATATGCAATACACTTGTACAATAATTATTAATGATATACTGTAATGAGGGTTCATCAGACTTGTAATTTAAACCAGGTAACACATTAGTATGTAGCTGACGAAGTCACACAACATGAAAACCCAGGCCCACAAAGTGAGATAAATTTATTCATCAAACTATCATCAGTATTTTCCTCAGAAATACAGAAATGTCAATACAGAACAAGGTCATGGGTAGATGGCTGGTAGCAGTAGTGAAGAGATAGGCTGTGGTCATGGGCAGGAAGAAAACAATTGTGGTCAGGTTGAGGCAAGGTCCAACGGCAGGCAGCAAACAGGTAAATGAAGAAAACAGTCAAAGTTTGCAATAGATAGTCAAAGGCAAATTTAACAAAAATAAATAAATAAACATATAATAGAAAAATTCATAAAAAAAACCACTCAGTAGTATCCGTAGGGCAAAACAAGACTTTGCAATGAATACAGGGAGAGAAGCATTTTTTAATGTGGGTGGTGAAAGCGTTCAGGTGCTGTCTAATCAGCTCCAGACATGGGGTTATGGAAAATGGAGTGACATATACAATAATAACAATATGTAATTATTCATATACAATAATTACCATTGTTACAACATTATCATATTTTATTTTTATCCAATATTTCCTTTCCTATAGAAATGTTTTTGAGAATATTCCATATTGTAAAAGGAACATAAAACTGCTTACAATAACATGAATTATAGGCTAATCCTATATTTAAATCATATAGCCATACAATGATATGTGTGAAAAAATAACTCGGTTTTGTCTCTTTATTGATCAGGGTCGTGAAATGATCCAAATAACATTTGGTTTCAGAAATGACATTTTTACAATAGTATAATTGTTTTTTAATTATATTCATTCATTCATTCATTCATTCATTCATTCATTCATTCATTCATTCATTCATTTTTTATCTTAGTCCCTTTCTTAATCCAGGGTTGCCACAGCGGGATAAACGGACAACTTATCCAGCACATATTTTACGCGGTGGATGCCCTTCCAACTGCATCTTATCTCTGGGAAACATCCATACACACTCATACATGGACTAATACATGGACCATTTAGTCTACCCACTTCACTTGTACTGCATGTCCTTGGACTGTGGGAGAAATCAGAGCACGCAGAGAAAAGCCAAACAAATGTGGGGAGTTTTTAATTACAAATATTTTCAAATTTTGACGCTGTACTCAAAACACTGCAGACATATTATATAGATAGGCTACAGTAAAGATATAAATGAATACAAATTAAAACCAGGTATATAGATGTACCATTACATATATGTTTTGTTTTCCCAATCTTCTGAAATGTAACACGTTTGCTTGTAATGTAAATAATAAAAAGTCACCTTTCTCGCCAAAAGCTCCGATCAAATTATATGAACATCTTTGAAGTGCACTACGAAGCGACTGCAATTGTCAGTTGGAAGATTAGAATAAACTGCTACAAAAATAACTTTACATTAAATAACTTTAAGCTCTCAAAATCATTCAAAGTGCATGGTGAAATGTTCGAAAGGAACATTGCAAAAGGGGTATAACTCAAAATAAAACAAAGCCAAGAACTTCTAACCAACCACACAAGATTGCGACGCAGTTTGCAAATGTTCACTCAAATGATGAATTCAAGAAACTCTGAGTTGCTGCTCTGATCTTGCAACGATGGAACTTGTGATATTAGTTGGCTAAAGATGGTTTTGGGAAATGCACTCCAGTTGTTAAATGTGACATACATTCAGTGATTCTCTTTAAACTGCAGTGTGTAGCTCCTACTCCTCTCTCTGCCAACTCTGCTGAAACACATGAAACAGTTCAAAGTGAAGGAAATCAGTGCAGTGTTCATGTAATTGTTAGCATATACACTAACAAGGCATCCAGCATAATACAGAGAAAGACGAGATGGGAGAAATTACATGAAAGATGAGATGAGACCAGATGAGATTAGAGGAAACATAAGACAAGACAATACAAAATGATTTAAAGAGAGGTATGGAAAAAAATCCTGAAGAACCTAAATCTGAGACAAAGTGAGACACAAAAGCATTATGAGGACACAGAAAACCCATGATGAAGCGATACAGGTATAAGGATACTGAAAGCAAATGAAAAGGCAAGAGTAGAAGGAAGAAAACTATACAAATCTGAGAAGAGAGAGTGAGTCAAATAAAATAAAACTTATATTTGCAGAAACTTATACGAAGACACAGGAACAACATGATCTGGCAAGAGTAGATGAGGAGAGACAAAACAAAAAGAAAATAAATCAATCATGTTTTGAATCATGTGGTTCTGGCGATGCACAAAAATTGAGATGGAGGGCAAGAAGTAAAAAATAAAGAAACAGGGGTCAAAGAGGAAAGTCCGTATTTTTGCGATTTATACCACATTTCAAAGGAGATATAAATAGAAACCACATATGTTGGGCATGATCCTCATATCATGAAGAGGGCAAAGTATTTTACCAAAATATATATTTGCCTGTCATCCAGGTGGTAGATACTGTATAAACTATTAATTTACATGAATAAATACTACAGTAAATACTATAGTGTTTATAAGCATAGTATAGATAATTACTTGAATTAAACCGTCATAGTACTTATATTGTTGCTGTGGTACAACACAACTATAGCTATAATTGTACCATTGATTACACCAATGTTACAGTATTTATTACAGTTTATCAGTTTACTTTGCTACATCTTTTCGTAGCATTCATTAATAAAGTGTTGTACACATTATACATTTTACTAAGCTATATGGGTTCAAAAATATGTTTATCATGATTTACTATAGTTTTTCCCCCATTCGGATATCTTCCAGACATGCCGAAATAACAGATGAAAGCATACAAAAGTGTGGACGCATGGTCTACATTATTATTTATTTATTTGTGTAACAGGGGAAATTTCTCCACACTAATAAATTAGTCTAGTTTTTTCTCAAAGGTTGCATTTTGTTTTTGTTCTGACGATCTCGATGTTCACGTTATGGTTGTTTATGCTGCCAAAATGCCAGTTAAAACTTGGATTGCAAAACAAGACAGAGATTTCATTGCAACGATTACATGGTAGGGAATGTTATTTTGTAAAAGTGTGGTGGTGTTTGCATGTGATTTTTATATAACATATTTATACACATAGCTAGGTCTGTATACAATCTTTATAGTTGCTGTCAAATGATTGATCGCATTTAAAAAAGCTTGCACACATGGATTTATTGAAAAAAAATGCTGCATTTTCTTCCATTTTTCAGCCAGTTTCTTAAACTTTCTCCGCTTTTTGAGCAAAAGCTTTTGGAAGTCTTTAAAAGCTGTTCAGAATTTCTTATTTTCTCCAGTTTAAACATAAAACAGAAACCTTTTTGACATTCTAAAAATGATTCCTATATAGGAGAATCACTTACTGCCTTACATCTCAATTTCGAGCGTCACAAATTCTTTCATGTGAAAATAACCTGTACAACCATGAACATTGAACATAAAGACGTAAAGATTGAATAAAACTAAGAGAAATGGCTGAAAAATGCAATATCAAGAAAAAAAGAGGAATCAAGAGTGCGAACGTGTAAGAGCAGAGAGCAAATGAGAGGAGACAAAACACTAATACAACTGAAAGGTCCTTATAGATCAGTGGTCCCTAACCTTTTTATTACCACAGACTGGTCAACGCTTCACAATTTTACCGAAGACCGGAAGAGGAGGAGGTAGGAAGTGGTTTGTAGGCCGCTCTTCCATTTGAAATAACAAACTTGCGCGAACTTTAGAATAGACGGAATATGCGAACAGTCATTTGCGACTTCCAGCAGTTGATCTTCTTGTACAGACATGCTGGATTCTCCTCATTTGTTGAATAATGGGTTGCGGATCCATTGCTTTTCAGTTCATGGGTCCTTCACTAGTTTTCCCCTTAGCAAAGAAACTCTCCAAAGCCGTCTGTTTCTTACTCATTTTGCTGCTTGTGGGTTAAATTTGGTCGCCCAAGTGAGCAAGAGAATGTGGACATTTTCAAAATAAAAGATTTTTCAAAATAGAAGATCGTTCAGACTCAGATAATAAATAAGATAAAGAATAAAGAATGTAGATACAATAAAGACAGAAGGTAGAAAGGATACAGTAGCTACAAGACAAAACAAACAAAAACAAACATGGAAAAGTAAAAAGGACAACATCAGTGAAAGAGGGAAAACCAGCAAAGGCACTGAAAAACACAGGAGAAGAGATGAAATGAGAAAAGACAAGATGAGAAGATGAGAGGATAGTCTCAAATAAACAGAGTTCCAGGAAGAAGATATGTGACTGAGGATTGCTGTACACTCTTTGAGCCCTCTGTATGTATGGTGTGGATTTATGTCACACCCGCGCTCTGATGTGAATGTTATTTTAGATGAAAGAGCCTCCGACACAAACACATTGGGGTGAATTTTCAAATTTGCAGACTAAATCTACTCAGACACACATAAACAGACAAATTTTAATAAGTAAAAAAAATGTGTGAGTGTGTACTTACTTATGCTACATTGTGGGGACCAAATATCCCCACTTTGTTCCCATGAGGGAAACAGAATATATTAAAAATACTAAACGATGTCTATGTGATAGTCTAAAAAAGCAAACAAGTATTGCATAAGGGGAAGATTTAAAAGTATTGAGTTTGCAGATAGAAAATATAGTTTGGACAACAGAAGTCAATGGAAAGTCCCCACAATTCACAGAAATCTAATATATGTGTGTGCTTATGTATATTCTCAGGAGCTTCACAAAAGGCCAGTATCACCCACACAAGCGTTTCCTTTGACGCCGAAAATAAACAGTCCTATGCTTGCCTCTTTCTGAAAGGAGGTCATCCACGTGGCATCTCTTCTGCTCAACTCATCAACTCTTCTGCTTGGTCAATAGTACTCTTTCTGTTCTCTTTTTTTGCTATATCTCTTTTTGTAAATCACAAGTCTAAATCATTTAAATGGATACAAAACATTGAAAAGCAAAGGATTTCACTTGTTCACTTGTAGGCAAACATGCTTGTCTGAAATGACTGTGCAAATTACATTTCATTATCCGCCTACTGCTGTTTTCCACCTTGTCGATTTCCATCTTCAGTGACTCAAAAAGGTCTGAAAATAAGCACACAGTCACAGTCAATCAATGGGCAGAGCTTATTGAAAATCTTTCTAAACCAGGGAAGAAATTACACAAAAGCTCAGAGTAAATAGTTTGGAGAACAACAATGGCTGCAGCTTGCATCACGTCTGCCCAGATTTTGTCAGATATGTAAACTGGTACAATAAACTAAATGCTAACAATTATTCAACAGGTTATTTAAGAGTTAATGTCTACGATAAAGGAGTTGTATGTAGAATTCTTTTTATTCATGCCTGTTAAATAGAAGAGCCTGAATGTGATTTAAAACTTAGACATTTCTAGTCATAGGCTTCATAAAAAATCTATACACGTTTAACTCAATCGTGTAAATGTAACCTACCAGTCTTACTGCACCCAACCTGTGCTGAGCTGGGATCAAACCAGCAATTCTTTGCATGGGAGTCGGTTGCTTTAACAAGACCAGGGCCTCTAGCATCTGTCACCTGAAGTCAGAGGAGTGAGGTTTATCTGCATACCACTTCGCTAGCTGGCCTCCGTTACACTCACCCCCCCCCCTAAACCTCAGTCCCATATCCCAGATGAGCCCTCATGTGTAACATACCAGTCCTACAGCACCCAACTCGCACTGAGCTGGGATCAAACCGTTGCATTGGAGTTGGTTGCTTTAGCAAGGAGGCTAAAGACCAGGGCCTCTAGCGTCTGTCGCTAGAGCACTTTTTGAGGTTAGAGGAGTGAGGTTTACCTGCATAGCACTTCGCTAGCTGGCCATTATATAAACATTGAACATTTTAGGTACCAGGAATGTCAAAAGTATTGACTTCAGTGTTATTGCTCAGTGAAGAGCAATGATCATTGAAGCCAATCGTGGTCATATCTGTTGAGTGTGTGAACATAATTGCCCATTAGACGTGTTTACCTCAAAATGCAAGCAAGGAATGCTGCTGTTGGCACATTTTTAAAATTTCAATACTGACATATATCAAAGTCGGTATATTGGAGTAAGGAGGGGTTTTAATCACAGCAGTTTGAGCTGTAGTGCTGCCGAATGACTGAAAAAGTATCAGTATTGATGGTAAAAAACTGTACATTCTAGTCAAACCATTCTTCTGCAATCTAATACCAAAAACGGAAATAAGGCCAGTATTTATAGCTTAAAATGTGGGAGAGTGTTGATATTATGTGATTGTATTGCAATATATAATATGTTGATGTTAAATCAAAAGTAATTCACAAATACTTGAAAATGAGATGATTTAATGACAATATTTCTCTGTGGTTACAACTGAATTAATTACAAAATAACTGCATAAATAAATAATAAATAATAAAATATAAACTGATAAAACATATTATATAAATTGTACCCAGCCCAAATATAAAAATAAAGTTACCAGAAGTAGAAGGAAAGACAGGAGGGTAAGTAGGCCTCAAAGAGGCAGAGAAGATAGCCTCCAGAGAAGGAGAGGAGCAGACCAGGGGAAAAGGCAGACCAGGAAAAGAGGCAGAGCAACGTTTAACAGCTATTTTTTTTTCTTTCTTGACTATGTGACCAAAGCCCAAATACTGAGACATACAAACTGACCAATCTACATGTGACCACATCGTAAAACCCCCAAAGTCCACACACCGAGCCCTGATCTAATCAGTATCTGCCTTTGGAATTAGTGTGAGCCTTCTTTGGTGAAAAATACCATATGAACAAATGCATATGATAATTTTTACTCTTAAAGTGGTAAAGTTGGTGGTTTTTAAAAACCTGCTCAACACTGCTCACAGTCCACTAAACTCTGTCAATCATATTCCAGCTTAACCAATAGCGAGTGTTTGGGGTATGGCAAGAAATATAGAGGCTGAGCCAGAGGGTGTTTATGGTTAATTCATTACATGGGGAAAAAAAAACAGATTTGCCAACAGAACTGCAAATATACCAAAATATGAGGTAATGGACAATGGGGTACAACAAGGTGCTGCATTGTGCTTTTACAAGATGAAGGAATTAGTGGAATGTTTGAATAGTATTTAAGACCTAGACATTTAGTATTTATATATACATATTTTGTTTTTTTCTGCTAGATAGCACTATCCTAGCTGGCACAGGACACTAACATGACATCAGATTGATATTTTACCCCAAAGTCATGAGGACGTTGCATCTTGTATGCAAATCAAAATCGGGTTGATGTCAGGACTCACATCAAGCCAACATCAATATCCAAGGTCCAGCCTAAAATCAATCAATTATCATCGTCTAATGGTGTTACAGCTTGATGTTGTATGGAAGTTACCACAATGACTTCTATCAGAAGTGGATTTTGATTGCCATTCCTGACGAATAAATGTCAGTAGACAATGTCAATATGTCAACTGGCGTTGGTTTATAATGGTTAAAACTTTCCAAAACAACCTAAAATCAACCTAAAATCAATGTTATTTGACATCATTATTGAACATTAAAATAATGTTGTCTTTAGACGGAAGCTATTAAATTTTGGTCCCCTGACGTCACGACCTAAATCTAACCTAAAATTAACGTATTATGACATTGTGTGCCAGCTGGATATGCCATAAACTAATGCCAACTCTTACAAATAATACACCTTAAAACAAATCAATCTATTATTAATTAATACATCTAATAGTTTTAACAATTAACCTGGATTAACCCAATAAATTGTGTATGAATCTGCTTAGCTGGATCCTCAGAAAGGGCTTTTATTACCTCCCAGAGACCATCCAGACTTTCAGCTCAGTCTTTGGCTTTAGCCGGCCTGCTAAATGTATGTTATTATATGCTGGCCTGAAAAAACAGAGCTGCAGAGGAAAGGAGGAAAACACTGCTATCAGAGGTATGTGAAGCTGACGTGAGAGCTAATTCTTCACGTACAGTGCCAAACAAAATGTCTTTGTGTTTGAAAACCTTTCCTCTTAGCTCCTGCCGAGTCTGCTGCTCTTTAGTTTACACTGACCAAAGCCTAACCCCACAACACCTTCACGCAGATATGGCAGACGATCTTTTGAAGAGGATACCACCACTCTAGTCCATGTAAATGAGACATTTGCCCTTAAGGATGTTCACAGAGTTTAATGTTATTTATAAGAGATGATATGAAATGATTGAGGTGTGTTTGCAAGAGCTGATGGCAATGAGCCTTCAGAAGGTGAAAGAGAGATGTCTTGTTATCATGCTGGCAGAGAAGAGGGTGATTTAAGAAGTATTGAGAGTTTTTAGAGCCTTTCACACACACTTTGGGTGAGTTGCGTACTGTCAGGGTTTTGCTCTGGCAGCTCTGTCTGTTCTGTTTATATTTAATGTTTCTCTGTTTGTCTTGCGCCTGAGCACATGGCTATGTCTTTGTTTGGGTTGGCCATGTGCTCCTCCTAATATATTTTTAATGTGTTCCTATAAAGCTGATTTATCAGTTTAGTGTTACATGATCCTTCAAAAATACTTCTCATGTGATGATTTGGTGATCAAGAACTTTTTGATAAAACCATGATGAATTAGAGTTTGTCTCAAACACTTAAGGCTGTATCCACAAAAACCCAGAGGTTTCCCTTTCCAATATTTTTATTTCCTTGTCTCTCCTTTATTTCCTATTTGACTAAATCCTGCACACAAAATCATTGAAAGACAATGTAGTATACACGCCGGACCAAAAATACACTTAAAACATTGTAGACAACTTTGATCATGTGCATAACCATTAAACACTACTGTTTTTGCCATTAAGTGACATAGCCATGTCAACTATTTTTAATTTGGAAATCAGGATCAAAGGATTTGGTTGAAATGTTAAAACTATTACCTCTCTGTGTCCTTATTCTACTTCATTACTCTTTTTTTTATTATGAATTAATATTTATTTATTTATTATAATTTTTATTATCATGCCTTGAGCGGCATGGTAGCTCAGTGGTTAGCACTGTTACCTCACAGCAAGAAGGATGCTGGCTGGGCCAGTTGGCAGTTCTGTTTTTAATTAAATAAGCTATCCTCCGTAGTGTATAGCTGCGTCCCAAATCGCATACTTATGCACTATTCTACGCCATTTTGTAGTATAAATAGTGTAAGTAGTGTGTTTACACTGAAAACTCTAAAAATAATAAGTGTACTTTAATTACACAGATGATGCACTCATTCAGCCGCTAAAATGAAGTGTGCAATGATGGACACTTCACGCACTCAACGACCGCAGGTTTGCTTACGTAGCGGAAGGGGCGGAGCTATCGGACGCACACGTTGGATAAATTTATTTGTTTTGGATGGTGAAAGCAAAATTCTCATACGAGAGTGATTATAGCGCCTCCCGATGGTGAATGCGGTTATACTCACGGCAAGTAATATTTGATAATTCGGTCATTTATTTCACTTATTTGGCAACCGTCAAACGTCATTAGGGAGACGGTTTGAATTTCCGCTTAGTAAAAAAACCTTAGTGTGCCATTTGGGACGACACTACATACATGTACTACCCTGTTGAGTGTGTAAGTGCATAAGTACATAGTGCATGAGTGCATAGTGTATAGTGTGCCATTTGGGACGCAGCTTATGAGTGTGTGTGAATGAGTGTGCATGGGTGTTTCCCAATACTGGGTTGTGGCTGGAAGGGCATCCACTGCGTAAAACATATGCTGAAATTGTTGGCAGTTCATTCAGCTGTGGTAACCTCTGAAAAAGAGACTAAGAAATGAAATGAAATGAATTACCATGCTTAGTAAGTTCTTGTTTGTCTAACTGTGTTTACCTGATTCTTGTTTGCTCCCTTTATGTTACTATTGTCTTTACTAGTTTATCGTGTGTGAGTGCGCTAACATTATTTTGGCTTACTGATCTAGTTAGAGTTCACAGTGTAAGCTTTTCCCTTCACTTTTGTTTTTTACTTATTTCTTTTGACTTCTAGTTTGTTTTTTGTTTTTTTGTTTTTTTTGACTCTGCATAATTTAGTTGTTGTTGTTGTTGTCATATTGTCGCATGTTGGCCACTGTCCCTTATCGTCTGGCAGCAAGACTAACAGCAGACTGATTCTTAAGTGTCAAACCTCTGGTTATATGAGTCTCTGCCAATCAGCAATACTCATACAAAGTAAAACAAATTTACCTCAGATTTCAGACATTCTAATGTATGTCATATTCCCAGATAACAACCAATGAACTAATAACAAAGGCTCATCTGGGTGCTAAAATGGATCTTGACTGATATTGAGTATATTCATTTGCATATTTGTATGCTTATCTGTCATACCACTGGCTCAGAAGCAAAGAGTACTGAATGATCAAGACCATGTAGAGGGGTTATTTGCTGTCATGTACCTTAGGGTTATCTCAAGGTCCTGATTAAGTCTCTCTGTCTCCCTGTTAGACTCAGAATGATATCCTGAGGACAGACTAGCAGTGATTCTCAACAGTGTCCAAAAAGCTCTCCTGAAGTGAGATGAGAACGGAGGGCCCCTATCAGATACAATTTCCTAAGGAATACCAAAGACCCTGAAGACACTAAGGATAAGTTTTGCAGTTTCTTTAGCTAAGGGAAGCTTGCCCAATAGGATAAACCTTCTGGCTTTACAAAATCTGTCCAGAATAAACATAATGACAGTGTTACATAGTGCGGGTTGGAATCAAGGAATATGTGGGACCTAAGTGATGAGAAGGTGGTGACGCAGTGGTGAAGCATCATCGGTTACTGATGGTACGAATTCAGAATTACCAAAACTAAAGAGAAACTAAAGAGTTTTAACTCCATTAAAGGACCTAAGAACACATGTTTCTGGGTACATACAGAAGGTTAGTAGGTCCTCTGGTTTACCACTAATTTTACCGAAAAAAAAAAAAAGTGAGCCTGAGTCAAATGATGATGAGCAATGAACTAGCTAATGAACCTCCATGGCAAGCTGGACATGGTCATTAAAACAAAAGCTTACAAGTTCAAGTGAGAATCTATTGAATCACAGCCATAGTTTGTTCTTCTAAACATGATGCTGACAATACAAACCAATTAGACAACTGCAGGCAGCCAGAAAAGGTCACAATTTGGCATTTTAAGTAAAACTTGAATTGTTGACCACTCATTCTGGCAATTAAAAATTGATTTCTTCTATTAAAAGATGATCTTTGTGATCTTTGCTGACCTTTTACATTCATAAACAGCTACATTACACTGCAGGAAAAATAATATCCCCAAAAAGCATAAATAAGGAAGTTAAATAAGCTGGCGTAATAATCGGTAAGGAACGCTTCATGCTGTACTCAGTTTTAAACTCCAAACCATCTTGAGAAGAAGTGATTGTTGCAGGATGGTGTAAATCCTGGTGCCATTTCTGTTTGATTCCCCCATGCTCTTCACTAAGCCTCTTTCTTTTTTCCTCTATACTTTAATGCTCAAGTATTGGTTTAGATCCTCTCAATAAAGGAATCAAACAAACAATCCCTCTGACATTTCACACATCACAGTTTCATTGAAAAATGCCAGCAAGTCTAGATATTTTTTCATTCACTTGCTTCTATATACACACATTATCGCCAAGAATCAAGCAATGAACTGAGATATTTTGAGACAACAAATAACTACAAACAAAAGATTCAGAATAGGCTGATCTCACGAGAAAATTGTAATTCTTTTACGTTTTGTCAGTTTAGTGGCGAACTTGTACAAATTCATATGAGTTCAGTTGTATTAAATTGTACAATTTTAAAAAGGACGCGTGGTACCCAACCGCGCCTCTAAACACAACTATAATTGAGGGGATGAGCAAATCATACTAAACTGTATGAATGAGATCTTATCAATTCATAAGAATTAGCCACTAAATCAAAAAGTTACAAATTGCAGTGAGATCGTGTTGAACAGAATAAGGTGAAACTTGACTGAAACGTCTCCTAATAGCAGGAGCACAAATCAGATGCAATGCTTGTGATTAAAGGTAGCTGGTATAAAGGAACAAGCAAGTGAGCTAAAGGCATTTTTCCAAATTATCAATTCATCTGCAAAGTAAAATAACAGCAAAACAAAACAAATAAATTGCTTAAAAATGAACAGTATTTCTAATATACCTAAGCCAGTGAGAGTAATGCTTATTATGTGTATAATTAGGTCAATAAAGCGTTGCAACACTGAAAAGTATTTATACAATTTACAATAAAATACACAAAATATAAACAATTATTAATTGATAATTTAATTAATTTAATAAAAATATGAGATGTATTCAAAAAATTTATTTAAACAGAAATCGAGCGGCATGATGGCTCAGTGGTTAGTAGTGTTGCCTCATAACAGGAAGGTCAGTGGTTTGAAATTGGCCATAGTGTATGTGTAATGTGAGGGACGCTGGACAATTGAGTTAAAAATCCACACAGTTTATTAAACAGACAAATGGTCAGGACAGGCAGCGAAAACAATGGAAACAATAAAACAAGGCAAAGGGTCAAAAACATAGCTAGACACAGCAAGACAAGAAACACTTTGTGGTGTTACAATAACAAGATTCAGCAATGTGTGTGAGAAAGAGGTTAATATAAAGTCCAGGTAATTAGTCCATGATGAATAACCCGCTGTTTGTGTGTGTAAGCAGGGGAATCAGGAACTGGTTTGTATGAGGTGCATAATGGTATTGGTGCATGTGTGTGTGTGTGTGTGTGTGTGTGTGTGTGTGTGTGTGTGTGTTTGAATACAAGAGTGTATGAGTATTTCCCAGTACTGGGTTGCAGCTGGAAGGGCATTCACTGCGTAAATGATTTGTCGGGATAGTTCATTCCACTGTGGCGACCCCTAATAAACAAGGGACCAAGGACCAACGCCAAAGGAAAATGAATGAATAAATAGATTTTTTTTTATTGCAATTGAAGAAATGATTATAAGTATACAGCAGATACATTAATTTAATACTGAGAACTATAAAAAATGAAATAAATAAATAAATGAACAGTCATTTGTGAAGTAAAATATTATAGAGAGAAATGCCTTTCCATTTTGCTAAAGGTACAATTACATTAATTAGGTAAATGAACAAATTCTAAATATTAAGATATAATAATAGTTATAAGAATTAATATTAAATAAAAATTATTATTATTAATATTATCAGTCATAATAAAATAATCTCAGAAATTAACTTTACATGTAAAATTCTACATGTAAATTTAAATTGACAAGTTTACAACTTTACTCAAAAGTAATAACAACTGCATGCTTACTTAGCTTACAGAGCTATGGTCTCTTTTTCAGTGTAAATGGTTCTCAGATGCAGCTGCGTAACCAAAAACACTTTCAATTGCCTGTTAAATGGCGTGTTTGATTAGCCAACAGCTAATTCTGCACCTCCACTTATTTGACACCTGCACTGCCCTCCACCCAGAAACATGTGCCAAAAATAAGGCAAGCAGACATGAAGAAAACACCACTGAAGTCTCTTTTGGCTGCATGGGAGAGTTTTGTCTCCACTGCAAAATTCTGCAAAGAAGGTTTTTTTTTTTCTTTCACTCCAAACAGAACAAAGAGTAAAACAGCTATTTTGAGCTCTGTCAGTCTTTTCTCATTTCATTCTATTTCAACTGTGTGAGTGAATGGCAGAGGCTGACATTGCTGTGTTCTTGGTAATTTTCATGTTGAAAATGCATGACTCTATTGTACAAAAATGAACATCTTGCATGTCTGAAGCAATTAAGACAGGATCCCTGCTGACTCTGCTGCGCTGATTATGTTTGGGAAAAGGTCCATGTGAGCCAGATTATGACATACACAGAGTAGGCTGAGCAACCTACCATATGGAGAAACCCGACTGAAGACAAAAACAACACAATCTCACGGCAATTCTTAACTTTTTCATTTAGTGGCTAATTCGTATGAATTCGTACGATCTAATTTGTACTATCTAGTACGATTTGCTTATCCCCCAATGACGGTTGGGGTTAGGGGTGGGCTAGGTGCCACGCCTCCTTTTTAAAATCATACGATTTCGTACGACTGAACTCGTACAAATTCGTACGAATTAGCCACTAAACTGGCAAAACGTAAAATACTTACGTTTTCTCGTGAGATCAGGCTGGACAAAAACTACACCAACTCTTACAATCCAATCTCTCAGAAAAAAATTATTCACATTCAACAATTAAAAAAATACATTTTTAGGACTGGCACTAAATGTTTTTGTTATGCTATCTATGATGCAAACTTAATAATATGTATAGTATATATCCCCTCCTAGGGCTTTTTAGCTCATTTTAGCTCTTAACTGCAGTTAATAGCCATGGCTATTTAAAATACTTTCAATGTTTGATATTTTGTTACAGACATACAGTGTCATCCTGCAACTGTTTTGCAGCCTATGAAATGTCTCAAACACTATTTTTAACTGTCCAAAGGAGGGAGGGGGGATTTGTTTTTACTCTCTGATGGTCAAAACATGTCCTAAAAATGTCATAAAGGCATTAAAAACATGAAAAAAGTTTTTGTTTTATTAAAATTCGGACCACGAGTCCACATATATGGACATCATTTTTCTTTAAAAGTATATCATATCAAAAGATGATACTTAGGTTTTATTCTAAATAGGCTCCAATAAGCCCAAATAGCAAATAGAAAAATGCAAGTAAAAACACCTAGTATCATCTTACTTTAGTGTAGTAAGAGGATACTAAACTAAAACAATAATTTAGTGTCAAATAAATGTAATGCTTTTGCAAACTTAATTGCTTGTTAAGTGTAATTCAACAAACGAATACATTGTAATAAAATGTAATGCATTTTAAATTATTATTTAGCATATTTTTTTTATTATTTTGCAGTGCTTTACAGCCACTTAATTATATTTAATGCATTATATCGAAATTAGGAGCAAAATTTTTAACTACAGCATTATATAATTTCACCTATTGTCTTTGAAATTAGTTGAAAATGTACTGGTAAGTCTTGAGCCTATATGCTAACTAAAATACACTTGTCATTTGTGCCATGTCATGTATATCATTTATTCATTCATTCATTTTCCTTTGGCATAGTCTCTTTATTTGTCTGGAGTTACCACAGCAGAATGAACTGCCAACTTATCCAGCATGTGTTTTACACAGCAGATGCCCTTCTGGCCACAACCCAGTACCATGCACTCTCACGTTCACATTCATACACTACGGCCAATTTAGCTTATTCAATTCACCTATAGCGCATGTCTTTGGACTCTAGGGGAAACAGAAGCACCTGGAGGAAACCCACGCGAACACAGTAAGAACATGCAAACTCCACACAGAAATGCCAATTGACTCAGCAGGGGCTCAAACCAGTGTCCGTTTTGCTGTGAGGTGACAGTGCTAACCACTGAGCCACTGTGCCACCCATGATGCATTTCGTTTGCAATAGTTATTAATAAGAACAATGTTTTGTAACCTATACATGCAATATACATTACATGTTATTATTTTGTTTACTGGCTCTCCTGGAACAGGTTAAAAAGCTGTAATGTTTAAAAACACTTAAAATCGATATACTAAGTTTTATTACAGCATTAACCCTTTATAGGGGTTATAAACTCACTGGACACTGCAAGCGTCAACAGCGAGTGAGCAGACCGTGAGCAGAGCATGAGCAGCTGATTTTTATATAGTCAATATAACTGATTTATATATAGTCAATCAAATGAACTTAAACAATTAAAAACGGCAACAAACATTTATTTAGGCCAGAACTACAAAACCAAATGTAAAACAATTTTATTATCAGTTTTGCTTAAGTTGCACGCTAGTGTTTCAGGAGGGGAAATAAAATATTTAGGGGAGTTGTAGTCCATAGTGAAGTGTATTGTGGGTAGTGTAGTTCGACATGCATGCTGGATGATGTGAGCTCGTGTGTGCTGTGCAGCTCAAGCAGAGGAAGAAAGTTTTATTCGGATTTGTTTTATGTTCACTCAAGTTATTCCCACTGGGAGCTGTTTGCACTGTGAACCTGACAACACGAAAATAAGTAAAAGAAGTGCATACATTAATTACTTTTCTCCGTCTCATCCTCTGCACGAGCATGAATTAACGAGCTGTTATTCTGCCGCTAGACATCACTGAAGCGGAGAAAGTAACACTAGTTCCCCTGGGGAAAATCAGTGCTATTAAGTGGATTTGATCTTTGTAAAAATCCACGAAATGGGGCATTCATGGGGATCAGAAGCCGCTTGTCTGGAGAGTATTGAACGGGCCAATGAATGAAATAAATTGGCAGCGTAAGCTTGCGCAGGTGTGCTGCATTGCCAATTATTGATGAGGGTTCCTCTTGCTATTCAGCACTTCAGAGTGAACGAGTGTCTCCCGGTCCAGAGTGGGTTTTCGCGGAGGCAGACGGTCGAGCTGGGTTCTCCCTTGCCTGCGGTTCTTTGGGTTCGGTCCTCCAGAGTGGTGCGTATTGTTGCAACTTTTCTAAAAGAGCAACACAGTCGTGCAGCACGTCCTTTTCAGGATAGCGCTACGACTGTGCACTTCTGGATGCGGGGGTTTCCTGGCTCCGGATGATGGACATGATCACTGCATTGCATGTTTGGGGGTCCAGCATGTTAATGCGGTGCTCGCGGGCGGTTCATGTTGTCATTGCGATGCCATGACCGTTGCACAGCTAAGATCGCGGCAGACTTTCGTAAGAGAGCGAGCCAGCCAAGTTGCCTCCGGTTCTAAAAAAGCAGCGGGCCCTCGGGCAGATCTGAAGGTTTCAGTGGGAGATAATCCGCCGCCCACGGGCTCGCGGACCTCTCGCTCCTCACGGCGCTCCATCCAAGCTTCGGGCAGTGGGAGTGATCCGTCTAACCAGATGATAGCTCTCACGCTCGCTGACACCGGAGATCAGATGTCCTCCGCGGCATCGGAGGGTGGGCTTTCACTGTCCAACGAAGATCCGGACTCGCTCGCCCCCTCCGGGCAGGTAAGCGCCGTTAAATCGGATCCTGAAGCGGACATGTTAGCCGTGCTTTCCCGGGCTGCTTCGGCCGTGGGGTTGGAGCTGGTTCATCCCCCAGCTCCGCGGCCGGACCGACTAGATGGGTGCTACGTAGAGGACCAGAAGGCAAAGCTTTCGAAGCCTTTCGTCCCCTTCTTCCCGGAAGTGCACAGTAGGCTCACGCAGTCTTGGAGGGCACCTTTCTCTGCCCGTGCTGCGTGTCCCTCCGCCCTTATCGCCCTTGACGGCGGAGCTGCCAGGGGGTATGAGGCGATCCCGTCAGTGGAGCGCGCTATTGCGGTCAATCTTTGTCTGCGTGGCGCCTCTACGTAGCGGGGTTTGCCCCGCCTCCTGTCCAAAGCCTGTAAGTTGTCTGCCTCCCTCGGAGTCAGAGCTTATAAGGCTGCGGGCCAGGCTGCTTCTGCTTTGCACGCGATGGCCACCTACCAGCGCTACCAAGCGCAGGCGCTGGCCAAGCTGCACGAGGGCGGGTCTAACCCAGGCTTACTACATGAGCTGCGCACCACGACCGACTATGCTCTTTGTGTGCGCTGGGGAGGACGATGTCCACACTTGTGGTTCAGGAACGCCACCTCTGGCTAAACCTGGCCGATATGCGCGATGTTGACAAAGTTCGCTTTCTTGACTCGCCCATATCCCAGGCTGGCCTGTTCGGCGACACCGTCGGTGAATTCACCCAGGAATTCAAGGCAGTGAAAGAGCAGTCGGATACGATGGGCAATGTCATCTATCGGCGCGGCCGTAAGCCCGCTCCGCCAGCCGAGCCATCCACCTCCGCTGCTCCTCGCTGAGGGCACCCACCAATGAGTGCTGCCCCGCCCCCAAGCAGGCAGCCCCTCCTGCCCAGGGCGCCGTTAAGTCCGGTAAACGGACCGCGAAGCATCCCTGAGGCAGGCTATCCGGAAAAGAGGAAACTTGCTCTTTCCCCGCTGGAGGGCGGGGCCCCAATTACAACGGTACTTTTCAGTGCCACCAAAACATCACTGAAAGAGCACTTTTCCCCTTCCCCGGATGTGACAGCACGAACTCTGCCAGTCCGGGACACGCTGCCTTCCGGCTCGCAGATTTTACGTGCTTCGCCAGTGGCTCACGAGCGCTGGGGGGATGGTCTCCCTTCCCTCAGCCCTCCAGCACCCTCTCCGGAGTCAGGGTGCAGAGCCAGAGCGAATCGCTCTCCTCCAGCTCTTCCGCGGGACCCTCGTGCTTCCTGGATCAGCACACCCACTACGCGCTGCCCCACTGCTGGTACGTCAGCAATTGTAGCGATGACTCCATTAGCGAGGGCTCTGCCTGACTGGTTAGCGCGGGCCAGCCCCTCGCGGTGGCTCATACGCACAATCAGACTCAGTTACGCGATTCAGTTCCAAGTTCACGGGAGTGTATTTCTCCAGGGTCAACCCCCTGTCCGTCCCTGTCTTGCGAGAGGATATTGCTGCCCTCCTGGCGAAGGGTGCAATCTAGCCAATTCCTCCAGCCGAGATGGAGAGTGGGTTTTACAGCCCATACTTCATCGTACCCAAAAAGAGCGGTGGGTCACGACCAATCCTAGATCTGTGCGTTTTGAACCGCTGTCTGCACAAGCTGCCGTTCAGAATGCTCACGCAGAGGCGCATTCTCCAATGCGTTCGTCCTCGGGATTGGTTTGCAGCCATAGACCTAAAGGACGCGTATTTCAGACAGAAGAACTGTCTGAGAGAGCTCGATAGCAAACTAGTGGTCCCACTGAAGTTCTTTCATAGGCTCCTGGGGCATATGGCATCCGCAGCCGCCGTCACGCCGCTCGGATTGCTCCATATGAGACCACTGCAGCACTGGCTTCACGATCGGGTCCCAAGACGCACATGGCACGCGGGCACACACCGGGTCTCTGTTACTGCGACCCCCTAGTTCCTACAGGCTGGTGTGCCTTTAGGACAGGCGTCCAGCAATGTTGTTGTTTCAACAGATGCTTCCAACACGGGTTGGGGGGGCCGTGTGTCGCGGGCATGCAGCTGCGGACCTGTGGAAGGGTGCCCAGTTGCATTGGCATATCAATCGCCTAGAGCTGTTGGCAGTGTTCCTCGCTCTCCACCGCTTTTTACCGGTGCTGGAGCGGCAACACGTGCTGGTCAGGACGGACAGTACGGCAGCGGCGGCGTATATCAACCGCATGGGGGGTATGCGCTCTCGCCGCATGTCTCAGCTCGCCCACCGTCTGCTCCTCTGGAGTCACCCGCGGCTGAAATCGCTGCGCGCCATTCACGTTCCAGGCACGCTCAATCGTGCAGCCGATGCGCTCTCACGACAGCTGTTACGCCCTGGAGAATGGAGACTCCACCCCGAGTCTGTTCAGCTGATATGGGCGCGATTCAGGGAGGCCCAGATCGATCTGTTTGCTTCCCCTGGATATCAGAGCTCTCACTCCTCGAGACGGCCCTCCCCTGGCGGATCCCTTTGAGAGAGGACCTACTCTCTCAGGGACAGGGCACCATCTGGCACCCTCGCCCCAATCTTTGGAACCTCCACGTGTGATCCTTAGACGCGAAGAAGACTTAGGTAACCTACCGACTGCAGTGGTTAATACCATTACTCAGGCCAGAGCCCCCTCCACGAGGCGCGCCTACACCCTGAAGTGGAGTCTATTCACTGAATGGTGCGTCTCTCGCAGAGAAGACCCCCGAAACTGCCAGATTAGTGTTGTGCTCTCTTTCCTTCAAGAGAAGTTGGACAGCAGGCTGTCGCCCTCCACTCTCAAGGTTTACGTAGCCGCCATCTTTGCTTATCATAACGCGGTAGCTGGCGGCACCGTGGGAAAGCATAACCTCATCATCCGGTTCCTTAGGGTTGCTAGGCGAATTAATCCATCTCGCCCCCCTCTCATGCCCTCTTGGGATCTCGCTCTCGTTCTCACGAGTTTGCGAGCAGATCCCTTTGAGCCACTCGAATCAGTATCTCTAAGATTTCTGTCCCTGAAGACAGCTCTGCTGGTCGCGTTGGCCTCCATCAAGAGGGTCGGGGACCTGGAGGCATTTTCGGTCAGTGACTCATGCCTGGAATTCAGGCCGGATTACTCTCACATCATCCTGAGACCCCGCCCGGGTTATGTGCCCAAGGTTCCTTCCACCCCCTTTAGAGATCAGGTAGTGAACCTGCAAGCGCTGCCCCCGGAGGAGGCAGACCCAGCCCCAGCCCTTTCTTTACTTTATCCAGTTCGCGCTCTGCGCATTTATGTGGACCGTACTCAGAATTTTAGATCATCTGAGCAGCTCTTTGTCTTTTATGGCGGTCGGCAGCAGGGAAGTGCCGTATCGAAACAAAGATTATCACACTGGATTATGGATGCCATTTCACTCGCTTATTCGAATCGAGGTCAACCGTGTCCCCCGGGAGTGCGTGCACACTCCACTCGGAGCGTTGCATCCTCTTGGGCGCGTGTACGCGGCGCCTCTTTAACAGACATCTGTAGAGCTGCGGGCTGGGCGACACCCAACACATTTGCAAGGTTTTACAATCTGCGAGTGGAGCCGGTTTCCTCAAGGGTATTAGGTAACCCTTTGGTGATTGAGGAAACAAATCGGTAGGGTGTTGAGACACGCTTGCTGCGCCATTTTCTCTAACACGGAGATACGTGCGCCTTTTTATCTGTCAGTAAAGTTCCCCGTCAGGTGAGCCCTGCAGATTCCTCCGTGGCCCCCAGCACTGACTCAGCAGAGGAGTCACTTGCTGGCCCACTATGTTGTAGGTCTGCCAGCTGGTCAGCCCGCGTTTTGGGTATAGGTGCCTGCTATGCGTGATCCCCACTAGGCGATCCCATATGCTTATTCCGCCACGGTTAAGTCTTCCCCCTGGGCTGACCCGTGTCTTCTCTCTCCGCTAACCACTCTTTTGCTATGCGTACTCCCTCTTTTTTAGGGCTAGTCAATATGTAAATTCTGCCATCTATCCCCCCTTGGGTAACGGATGGCCTCCGCAGCGTCCTCCCTATCGGGATTGCACACTTCCCAACGTTGTCGTATTTTCCTAGAATTATCTAGATGCTCACGACTTCCCAAAAAATATATCTAAATCCGTAAGACTTCTGTTAAAGTAGGATAAATTAGGGCCAGGGACACATTGGAGGACCGCGCCTCCCATGATGTGGGTGCGTCACGCTTGCTTGACTATCCCCTCATCGGGGTAGTTGGTAAGGTGCAGTCAGTATGGCGCTTTCCATAGTTCTCCCATTTCATGGATTTTCACAAAGATCAAATCCACTTAATAGCACTGAAGTTCCCCAACCGAAGGGGAACGTTCGAGGTTACAGAAGTAACCCTTCGTTACCCGAGGAGGGGAACGGAAGTGCTATACTCTGCTATACTCTGCTATATGACTGTCCCTTAGCTGTTTGAAAGTCTCTTCAGCTTAAAAGGATGGCGTTTGCTCGCTCCAGGTGTGCTTATATGCTGGGATAATTGGCAATGCAGCACACCTGTGCAAGCTTACGCTGCCAATTCATTTCTTTTATTGGCCCGTTCAATACTCTTCAGAGTATTGAACTTCTGATCCGAATCCCCCATTTCGTGGAGTTTCACAAAGATCAAATCCACTTAGAAGCACTTCCGTTCCCCTCCTCGGGGAACAAAGGGTTACTTCTGTAACCTCGAACGTTTGATCATGTATAAATATCATTATAACTCCTTTATTGTATAAATATTATTATAACTATAGGCCTACAACAACCTGACAATCAAAAAACAAATGACATGATATCACAGGTGATTGTCTTCTGACTGTAGACACTCCTCATAGAGCTTGAGAAGCATACAGTACTATTTGATCTATAAAATTAGTAAAATAAAGACTTGCAAGTTAAAGAAACAGCATAGGAGGAAGTCGCCGCGAGTCTTGGTGCAGATAAAAAGTTTAAAAAGTGTATTTGTATATTAGAGAGACACATAGGTAACTAGATAGAATAGACAGAGATAGATGGATCTCTGCAGCAGCTGCCAAAAAGCTGCGCGCTACAGACGCAGCTGGGGCCTCATGTATCAACGCTGCGTACGCACAAAAACTTTGCGTACGCCAGGTTTCACGCTCACAATCGCTCATGTTTGGATTTACTAACAATGAACTGAACGTGGGAATGTGCGCAGCTTCACGGCAGCTTTCTGGCAGGCGTACACACATTTTTTGTGCGTGTCTGTTTTATTTCCATTGGCGACTCCTAGAGGCAGTTGTGTTAAATTCCTCTCTACAAAGTGTCTGAGCCTTGCAATGGCAGCTGTATGAGACGGGTTCAGCAGGTATATAAGGTTTCAATACCATACATTGGACCAGCTAAACATTAAAGCACAATTTGCAGCAGTCGCCTGTTTTCCCAATGTAATCTGAGCGATCTACTGCACGCACATTGCTATAAAGACACTATCTGAAGATGAATTTGCATGCGTGAATCAGAAACATTTCCATTCAATAAATGTGCAAATAAAATATGATGCACAAACTTATTGATGATTCCTACTTGTCTTTCTCGTGATAAATAGTGGGAAAATCTGATATGTAGCGGGGGAAAAAACAAGAAAGAGTTCATCAGACACTGGATTCGAGCCGAGCTCATGCTCGAACGTATCAATTCATGATCACATGCGTCTTACGAGCGCGCCACTGAGACTGTTAAGCGTCCTGCAACATTTTACAGATATAAACCACACTATTTCTTTTTTTAATGCACTCAGTGCGATGTTCAGACCCAACTGTGTTGACCGCATCAGCTAAACTCTTTTAGCTTAGCGTTTAGCTAATTAATTTTTTCTGCGTACGCACATTTACAGCTTTGTGCGTACGCAATGTTTTAGTAAGATTTCCACGCAAGTCTTCGTACATGAGGCCCCTGGTGTGAAAGGCAAACGTCTGAATGCTGCTTCTGCTCTCCATATGCGCTGTGCGCGCTCTGCTCACGCGCCGCTGACGCTTGCGGTGTGAAACAGGCGTAACTGTAATAAGAGAGCGTTAATAATAAAAGTAAAAATGGCATTCCACTACCCAGTGTAAATTTTTCTGCACAGTAGAATTTTAAATGTTTCAGTGTTTCAATTATAGACATACCTTTTGATATTCTAACACAAACACTAATCAAAAGTATATAAGGTAGTCAGAATCTAGTTACAAAAACTAGCAAACTATTGTAAGGGCACTTTCTTGGGTACATATAATCAAAGTTGTAAAATATTAGAACTTCATAATTTCAGCATCAAAAATATGAACAACTTTTTCTCTCTATGTGGCTAACTTTATGTAGTAATGTTATGTAGTTGCTCATTACATTTTCAATGGCATCTGTACTTTTCTGTAGAGGTTCTGTAAAAGGTTTGCTTGTTGTCTTGTGGTCACTGTAAGCCCGTGTCTGTTTTCTTTAATATGTCTATCCTTTGACCACAAAAAGGAAAACTATAGCTCTGTTACTTCTTGTGTGTACCAAAGCAGCTCTTACAATAAGAAAATAAATAAACTGACACAGTCTCTGCCTACTCTATCCTGTAGATGGCCATATCAATTGTGTCAATATTGTTCTCATTTCTCTTTATACAGAAGAGAACATTTTGAAGGATATTGCATGGTTTTGTTATTGCGTAAATCCCAGATTCACTCTAGAAATTGCCATGACTGATAAAGAAAAAATAAAAAAAACATTGCACAGCATTATTTCTTCTCCCACAGAACAGCAAGCCCAATACGGCAAAACATTGGTTTATTCCACCAAAGTGATTTAAGAAGTAAAGCTGTGGGTTTCTTCCTGTCCTTCACGGTCAATGCTTATCACACAATGATGTGAACACACTGAGAAAAAAAAGGCTGTCTTTGGGTCAATAAATGTATTTCATGCTATGTTGTTTGACAATCGTCTTAAAAAAGACATATTATGCCCCTTTAACAAGATAAGTCTCTGATGTCTCTAGAGTATGTTTTTTTACTGCTCAAAATAAGTCACAAATCATTTTTTATAATTTTATATTTTCTTTCAAACTGCTCCTTTTATGCTTTGATCCAAATTGCGCCATTTTGGTGACTGTTGCTTTAAATTCAGATTTTTCAATTTTAAAAAAAGCTGGTGGAGCACCTGTGTGTCAGCATAGTGGCAGGACAAACATTATATTTGCAATCCAGGCTCATTCTAAATACGTACCCCTATACACATTTCTGGAAAGAGCAAAATATTTCCTATGAGGTAAGTTTTTTGCAGTTTCTGTTTTCGTGAATCCGTCAAAGGCCGCTGTGTATGCTTTTTCAGATTAATTTTTTCTCGCGAGAACGGTATTCGCTTCTGCTGTTCTCACATAAATCCACCAGAGACCGCTGTCGACTGACTGACTTACTGACTGACCAACCGACTGATCCCCCCCCACTCTACCCCTCTCCTAAACCCAACCGATAATGTTTTAAAAAGCACCAACTGACTTCCCCACCCCCTTCCCTAAACCCAACCACATTGTTTAAAGCCATCCACAAAAAGAAAAGCCCTTTGATTTTTACAGTACCATGTTTTCAGATTTTAATGCATTCGCATCCTGTAGTTTACTTGTATTTTTTATTTTTAAGCTTTTATTTTTGTCTTGCCTGCTTTCTTGAACTTGATTCCGATTGTCGTGGTCTACTCCGCCGACGTACATGTCGAGCTGTTGGTAACAGCAGAAAAGCCGTCCATATGGAGGTAAGCGGTCAGATGGTAAACAAGAAAAAGAAAGGGCGCCATACCGCCCTAAAGCATTCATTTTAAAGATGAAATGCAATCATACATAGCTCTGGCTACATTGTATGCGATCTCCAGAAATAGCATATAGAACCACATTTTCAGAATGAGCCTTTGTTGTATATTTATAGAGTAACTGAAAATGCCAAAAGAAGTGGCTGAGAAGATATTACTCTATGGCGAGGCCGTGCAGATAACTTTTGAGTGGCATGTGCTCAAACTGATGACCCGGGGGAGAAGTGGTGGGCAACGATCGCCAAGTGAAAAGCGTGGGGAGCGAGGTAGGATGGTTGGGGAGTGAGTATAGGATATGGGGGATTGGTATCCGATTGGGTTTTATCCAAGAGTCAAAAGATCATTGAGCCCTACCTGTGCACGTGCCTGCTCTTTGGAGACCACTATTCATTTGTGCAGTCTAAAACTCGAAATTTGTGCAGTCTAAAAATCGAAAACTTTGCTAGGTATGGCTCTAATGGTGGACGGCTGCTTCTTAAGGCTGATTTATACTTCTGCGTCAAGCACACACGTATGCTCCGGTGCAGTCTATGAGTGAATGCATAGCCCTCACTGTGGCCATTGGTGGTGCCAGGGCTGGATTAACCACAGGCATTATGCGCCTGTGCGCACTTGGGGCCTCTGCAATGGGGGAAAATACTGATTTTGGAGTGTTTGTTTAGGCTAAGTGCAAATAGCACACCTTGTTTGAATAAGCTAGTTAAACGATTTCTGCACATGTCATTGACAGAGACAACATAACTAAAGAGCGTAACAGATAGCAGCGTAAGTGGTGTAGCTCGTAAAGTGTGGGGCAATATCTTTTGGAGCGATCGATTAAATCCAGCATCTGATGAACACTTCTTTTTTCCCCCACTTCTTATCAGATTTTTCCTACTCTTCATCACGAGGAAGACAAGTAGGAATCATTAATATGTGTGTATTATGGAGGACTTAGATTCATAGAATGGGATTGGAGAGATGTTATGTTCAAATCATATACATTATACTTTTATATAAGTTATACATTAAAAAATATCCCTTAATATAAACTTGAACAAGTTTCTTAAAATCCATCAATTTTAACTAGCTGTATTTGTATTTTTTTTTTCAAAGTGTACCTTTAATGCTTTAAAAATAAGTTAAATCTTTGTAGACTAGAAATATATGTATTGTATATTGTTTATTTTAAAATGTGGGCAATACATTACGGATTAATTATAGGGTGCGGCTTTGGGGGCCTACAAGACATTGTGCCCAGGGGTCTCTGAATTCTTAATCCGGACCTGGGAGACGCTGATGCTCACCTCTCAAAAAATTTAACTACACGTCGCAACGATGCATAGCGCAAGCTCTGTGATTGGTCAGCTTGGTAGGGCTGACAAGTGTGGGCGAAGGTGAGAGCCGCGCGAGCCCATTGGAGTGAGTGTTTACAAGTGTTGAGTTCCATGAAGGAGCTCTAGATGGAAACTGTTGTTTTGTGTTTACCTTTTGCTTACAGTTGTTGCAGTCTGCCAGTTTCCGCCTCAAAATGAGCGAGTTTGAAGCCACTTGTACATTAACGTAGCGTTCAGAAAAAACTAAACACCAGCGAAGAAACTTGACACAGAGGAACATAAACAGCTATTGCCAGCTAGCGATTCTGAAGTGTTATTGCAGAGCAACAGAAACAGCACGCAGAAGTATAAATGCACGACAATGAGTGAGTCTTGCGCTGTGGGTCACGCCGATATGTCGACGCAGAAGTATTAACCAGGCCTTACTCAGAACTGTCTTAGATAGTGAGGGAGAAATCCTCACTATTTTCTCCCACCGATGACATGTACAGTACAAGGGGAGAATGTCAAGCAGTTTCTAGAGAAAAAAAATACAAATAATTTTTTACCATTAGAGACTGGCTAAATTCACACATTGTTGCAAAACACAAGTATTCAAAGTCCCTGTTAAAGTGAATTTTGCATTACAGGTCCTGTTTAAATCATAAAATCTGTCCATTCACCCATTTTAAGTTGTGAGGCTCTCGTTAATACTTGATAATAAAATAGCATGACACAAATTCCATCAGAGGCTGAGATTTATATTAAAGGCAAAATGACACAGTGATCAGCCATCAGCTCCACTGAGTCTTTTAGAAAGAAGATAAACAGGAGGATGTCATGTTACTCGTGCAGAGGAGTTCAGACCGCTGCCTTATCAAGTGACTGCAGGTAACCCAATTATGCAGTGCACAGTGTGTGTAACTCGACACATGCTTTGACCGGGCACTGAGCCACGGTCAAAGGACATAATCTCATTACAGCAGCAAACGACCGACAGCTAAATTATCATTTAAGAGCCAGGTGTACATAAACAGATGATCAATGTTTTAGGAACTTTTGTTAGACGAGGTCAACCATTTTAACATGGACAGAGAAAGGAAATGGATGCAACTATGTGTAATATAATTATATATACTTAACCGGATCTAATATTTTTACAAATTGGAAAATATTTGACCACTGTTTTGCAGGAAATAATACATGGTGGCAATAATTTGAAAAAAAAAAAATAATAATCAAAAACAGAAGGGGCTTTCATAAAAACCAAACAAACACACTTATAACCACTTAAACTTTAGTTTAAATTTAAAATATTCAAGCTAATTATATTTTCTAGTATTCATTCAATATATTGAGAAAATAAAAGAAAAATTTGAATGTAATTGAAAATGTATAATTATTTAGTTTAATTGAAATTACTAGGTGTCCTTTAAGAATAATCAATTGTCCAAAAATATTATCTAGTGACCTAATATTTCATATAATTGTTTGGGTGAAAGTAACTTTAAAGTCTCATTAAAACACCAGTTTCAAGTGAAAAGCAAGTGATCTGACGGAGTTTGAAAAACTTGTCATTCTGCGTTATGCAGGAAACCGCTTTTCAGGCTGTGAAACAGCTTTTTCAGTCCCAAAAAAGAAAGTGATAAAAACTGCTTAAAACAATAAAATTCATCACTCTTTTTTTCACACAATAATATATGCTGTTTTAAACATGTTTTGACAAGTTTCAGTTGAAAAGCAAGTAATCTCAGGGAGTTGGTGATGATTACAAAGACATTTTGACATTACCTTTGCAGGCATACTTAAGTTGGGTATGACAGTTAACAGGTTAAATGTGTTTCAGCTTTTATGTCAATTCTAAATAAATGTTGAGGGAATGATAGTCTGTACAGTTCAAGGCCCCATTTACATTAACACATTTTAATTTTAAAACGTGTAAGTTTTGCAACTGTTACATCTTCCATCCACACTACCCTGGAGTTTTTGAGCCCTGAAAACATAGCTTTTTGAAAACGCTGAAGAAGCCGTTTTCTTTTTTAAACGCTGCTCCATGTCAAAGTGGATGGGGAAAAATGGAGACATCTCAAAATGGAGGCATGGCTGCAGACATTCACCTATCTAATTATGGGTTTTTCCTCAATACCAAATGCACAAATTTCAGACTTGCATCCTGTCCTTAAGTTCAGACTTCGCAAGTTTGATATGGAAAACAAACTCCAGAGGACACGTTGGGTAAAAACAGTGTGCTATTTAACGTCATTCGCATCTTACTGGCTATGTTGTTTCACTCTTAAAATAAAATGTAAGCATAATATAAGGACCTGCCTATTTCTATTTTGATATTAACTAACAGACACTAAAAATGTTTAGGCATCATGTAGCTACATATTTATATGACCGTCATCTTCACTGTATGCCTATTTATAACAAAACGGAGCCTATAACATTACTTTCTTCTTTCATTTTCTTCAAAAAATATGAGACACACCCTGTCTCTTTTGCTGAATATCAGTTTTAATAATCAATAATGGCCATTATAAAAGTATAACATACAATAAATGTATACAATATAGGAAATAAAGGCAAGCAATCAGTCAATATGTAGAATCAGTTTTGGTTACATAAATTAACGGTTACATAAATTCATGTATTAACTTATCTCTGCGCTCAGCCAAAACATGTTACTTGAGAACAATAGATTAAAAAGAACAATACATAGAGACAAGGTGAATTAAATATTACGTTTAACAGTTCTAGTGAGATAAAATCAGGCGCAATCTTTGAAGATGCTTGAGGCATGCTCAAAGCCCCCGCTGACTGCCTGGAGTTCATACATGTGCATACGCTACAGTGCATGCCAGAGTGTGTGTGGTGACGTGATGTTCGTTTTCAGTGGTGTAGTGTGGACAGAGTTTGTTCAGAAATGCTAGGTGAAATGCTAGGGTATTAGTATCAGTGTAAACAGGGCCCAAGAGAGCTTTCAAAAGAAAATATACAATTAATTTTTGCACTGGTTTCATAAATAGCTTATGAAATAATTGACTCAACCGATTTGTTCAAAAACACTGAATCATTAAGGAATAGAAAACCACTGATGGGGCACATGTGATTGGAAAAACAGAGAACAGCTGTTCATGTTTAAATTCCAGTATACAGTAAAATGTGTATGTCACTTAATATTAACATCACCATAACACTAACATTAGTTATTCATATTTATAGCACGTGATAATCTTTAACAAAGTGTATATATTTAAATGTAAATGGTTAACGGCTGTTCTTTTTTTATTTGTATATTTAGTCCATTTCATCTACAGTCTTGTTTTAATGAAGCACAGATGTCACTGTGGAACAACATTTCAATAAATTATTTCTCAAACTCAATTCAGTCAAGAATAATGGCATCTCCAGTAACCAGTAATCAAGTAATCGGGTTACAACCAATCACAGTTTAAAAAGATTTCTTAAGTAAACTGAGTGATTAGAAAAATAGGAACTAATCCCACATTCAGGTTGGTGAGATTACTGAGGAAATGAAAAGTGATTACAGTTTAAATATCATCTGCAATACTTCATCAACAAAACGTGTTCAAAACAATGTGAACAAATGTGCATTTTAACAAAAATAAATATAGGAACACAGAGAATAATACCAGAAAGATTCCTCCAGATTAAGCTGATTTAGGCTGATTTTTCCCAAATGTGTTAACATACTTGTGTGACACTTCTGGCTGCTTGAGCCAAGCCTTATAATAATATTCATAATTCAACAAACTAAATAACCATAGGCATTTACAGTATATGCTCACGACTGCCTGAATGTAAAAAAGTAGTACATATCAATTGATTTAAATGATTTCATAAAAAAGGACATGATTTTGTTTAAATATGCATTCATGTCAACACATTTATGTATATCCGACCATTTTGAAATCTAAAAAATGAAGAAGAATGAAAGATTTACACTCGCTGGCCACTTTATTAGGTATACCCTACTAGTAATAGGTTGGACCCCCTTTTGCCTTCACTGCCTTAATCCTTTGTAGCATAGATTCAACAAGGTACTAAAATTTTCCTCAGAGATTTTGGTCTATATTGACATGCTGCAGATTTCCTAGTTCTATTGGATTACGATCTGGGGACTGTGGAGGCCATTTGAGTACAGTGAACTCATTTTCATATTCAAGAAACCAGTCTCTGATGATTCATGCTTTATGTCATATTGTGTTATCCTGGTTGAAGTGTGGTCATAAAGGAATGGACACAGTTAGCAACAATAATTAGGTGGGCTGTAATACGATGCTTAGTTTGTACTAATGGGTCCGAAGTGTACCACGAAAATATTCCCCACACCATTACACCAACACCACCAGCCTGAATCGTTGATACAAGGCGATACAAGGCAGGATAGATCCATGCTTTCATGTTGTTGATGCCAATTTATGACCCTACCATCCGAGTGTTGCAGCAGAAATCAAGACTCGTACAAATTGTACGAATTGAAGCCTCAGTTTCCTGTTTTTAGCTGACAGGAGTGACACCCGGTGTGGTCTTCTGCTGCTGTAGCCCGTCCGCCTCAAGGTTAGACATGTTGTGCATTCAGAGATGCTCTTTTGCATACCTCAGTTGTAACAAGTGGTTATTTGAGTAACTGTAGCCTTTCTATCAGCTCGACCCAGTCTGGCCATTCTCCTTTGACCTCTGGCATCAACAAGGCATTTGCACCCACAGAACTGCCGCTGACTGGATATTTTCTCTTTTTTGGAACATTCTCTGTAAACCCTAGAGATTATTGTGCGTGATAAATTTCAGTAGATCAGCAGTTGCTAAAATGATTAGTCAATCCAGCCTGTCTGGCACCAACAACCATGCCATGTTCAAAGTCACTTTTCTTCCTCATTCTGATACTTGGTTTGAACTGCAGCAGACCATGTCTTGACCATGTCTACATGTCTAAATGCATTGAGTTACTGCCTTGTGATTGGCTGATTTGAAATTTACATTGAATGAGCAGTTGTCCCTAATAAATTGACCAGTGAGTGTATAAATAAGGCCACTCTTTACAATAAGGCTTCATTAGTTAACATTCTTACTAATATGAATTAGGATCAAACAATACTTTTAAAAGCATTTATTTAACATTTACTAATCCATTTTTTAATCTAATATTGAGCTTGTTAAAATGAAAGATGAATAAAACTGTAATAAATGTATTTTTATTATTTGTTTGTGCTTGTAAATACCTTAATATTAACCAAACCAAATCACCTCTTATGAGAACGATAAATATGTTAAAAAATATTCTCAGATTGTCAAAGGCTTGATGAAAAAAAAATCTTTTTTTTAAAGAAATTCCTTGGTACAGCTGTACTTAGAAAGAGAAGCACACTCTATGCTGCAGGGCTATTTTAGGTTATAGCAGCAATGAAATTGGACGGATTCCCTTAAATATTATATATGCAGTGATCAAGCAGTGACTGAATGTGTTTGGGGGAGTCTGCAGACCAGACTTTATCAGAGACCATCATTCGCAGCGCATTCACTGAGTCTAACGGATGGCCTTTTGGAACAAGTTTAAGCTGATAAAATTAAATTTGTGTGTTTTTCCTGGAAGAAGCCGCACGTTGGAGACAAGAGGTCAGCATGGGGTTGTATTAATGGATGTGCTTGTGTGTTCAGTACCATCTCCACTTTCATCAGCAGTGCAGCTCTTACATACATAAACAACACAGCAAATGTATTACTGCAAATGTAGAACTCCAATAGACGTCAGAGAGTCACATTTTCTTCATCACAACACTTATTGCTGAAACAAATGTTTTCTGTTTGTAATATTATGGTGTGATGCTGTAGATAGCTGGTGGTGGGTGCACTGAAATTTGTATGTTTTGTTTTTAAGACTCTTCGAATGAGGAACAGAAGTGATCAGTTTTTTGTTTTTTGAATTCTCTTATGAAGTTTTAACAAAAGATCTTTTCACCAGCTGAAGATAACAGGATGCAATTTGTGTCTTTCCAACATATTTAGGCTAATTCTGCATGAATAAGACATGAACAAAACTCAACTGTAAATACACAAAATACATCACTCATATAGTTTTGATTATTTGAAGGAAATCTAATGGTCAATACAGCAATGCTAGCTAAGGAAGCCTCACCATCTAGTAAAGGACCCAATCACTGATTTATATAGATTGACAATTTTCTGGAGGAGGGGCATGGCCTAGACATGTGTTATGGTTCGTTATGAGAGTTATGCTCAGCAAATACTTTTAGCCTCACAGACATAAAAATTATATCCACATAAAGCTTGAAACCTCTACTTTTAAACACACCAACAACACCTGAAAACAAATATTCTCTGGTTTTGTAATCTGAATTAAATATCCGCTGTGTAAAACATATGCCGGAATAGTTGGTGGTTCATGTCCGCTGTGGCATTTCTATAGAATTGTGAGAACTTCAGCTATGTATTTCAGGAATAATTTACATTTTAAAACAGTTTTTGCATTGAAAATTATTTCTGTTAAAGTAATATTTCAATAAATGACTGTTTTCTTGTTTATTTTATCACATACTTTTATATAGTCTTAATTCCAGTCTATAATATATTCCTTTTGTGTTGCATCATAAAAGGCTTAAATGTGTTTGTAATTACACATTGCAACACAAAGGTACACAAATTACATAAATGTAGTGCATTTAATGATGAATATACAGTAGTCAAATTCTAATCAAATACTCCACATGTGTGTCAGTATGTCAAGTTTAAAGCAAATTGCTAAATAAAATGACTTAATTTAGCATCATTCCAAAGTAAAAATTTTAAAAGTGCACTTAAGTGTATTAAGAAGTATAAGTACACTTAAGCGCACTTTTATTTCATCAAAAAAAAAGCATTTCATGAAAAAATTTCTATTGCAGCGAATCAATAAGATGCAGCTGGAGTCTGGAGGCAACTGGAGATAAAGAGGTCTGCGGTCAGACTCAATCCTCAAGGACCTGGGTATTGAAAGCACCCTTTACTGCTACTGAAAAACAGAGGAAAAGCCAAAAGAAGTGATGGGGAGCTGGAGGAATATTTACTCAAATCTACTTGGCTCCAACTGAACAAAGATGAATGTGAAACAACATTAAAAAAATGGCTGCCAAAAAAGAAAGTCTTAAGACCAAATATACGCACAGGGAAAAGACAAAAGGACACAATAAATAAGCTGGATGAAAATATAGAAGACAGAGAGACCGAAAGAAAGATTATTTGTTTATCTTTTGGCCAAGAAGTGGTGTAGATAGATGTGGAAATCCAGAGGGGCTCAAGATGAGAGAAAAGCGTGGTTAAACACTTCACGGAGATCTTCTGTTTGTTATCAAAACCAGAACAAACATGTTTTGGAGCCTAATATCTGACAGTCTGAGGTCTCTCTGCATGTCATGTCATACTGTATATGAGTTTGGATGTATTTCAAGTCCAAATTAGACCCACTGATCCTAGCTTTTCTTGAGCTCCTTATGGTTTGTCTACATCCTATCAGATGACCAGGCTCAAAATTCCCCTCAGTTACTCAACACCATCATCAATCATGACCTGTACAATAAGCATTGTACCATAAACACATGTCACTGATATTCTACATCACCGTAATCCAGCACTGTCCTAAATGTAGCTTGAATGGTCTCCAAGATCAAGGCTGCGATATCCTGAGCTTAAAACACATTCGCTCAAATCAAAGACAGCCAGTGTTCACTGCTTTGTCTCACTCTTTTACATTCCCTCATTTTGCTCATCCTGCTAAATGAAGAACACATGTCCCCCTGCAACAACCCCATCTCTCCTGAAGTAAAACTTCTTCCATACATCCCACTCCACACTTTCTGAAGTTCATTCCTCAGATACATTCAGCTTTGATGCTGCAGTAAATTCCAGAAGGAGGTAGTTTAGACCAATAAATGAGATGTTTTTACTGTACAAATGACATTTGCAGTGATTCAGGGAAATGATTCACCCAAAAGAGTAAAGTAATCATGAGAAGTGCTGACTGACCGACCGACAACCCCCTCCCCCCTCCCCACACACCCTTCCATAAACCCAACTGATAGTGTTTTCAAAAGCACAGATTGACCTGATCACCCCCTTCCCTAAACCCAACTGACAGTGTTTCTTAAAAACAATGCAGAAAGAAAAACCTTCATGGCTGCCTGATTTTTACCACATTTTCAGACACATGTTCTCACCTTGTAATTTACATGTTTATTTTATTTTTTGTTTTGTTTTACCTGCTTTCTGGAACTGTTCTTTGCCAGACCTGAACCTCATCATCATGATCAACTCCTCTCTGTGTCTTAAGTCTGCCGACATACCCGGAAAGCTACTGGGCAAACTGGTAATAGCAGATATGTCATCCTCATAGAGGTAAGTGGTCAGCTTGTAGCGCGAAAAGAAACAGAAGCTGTTGGAAGTGCCATACCGCCCGTAACGTTCAATTTAAGGCTCTGGGTACATATTTCATCCTCTCCAGAAATTTATATAGGGTTACATATACACATTGAGCCTGTGTTGACAAAAGCAAGCTGCTCATACACTGTTCTAAACATCATGATGAGCACATAAAATAACTGTTAGTGATGGGTCTTTCATTTTAGACGAATCTTCAGTATGACTCGGGAACTACGAGTCCTTTCAGGGAGTGATTTGTTCATCTGCGAGTGCACACATTTGTGCAGGTGGTATCGTTCATTTTTCAAGTCTTTTGAGTCGTTCATCATGGAAAGGTAGAAGCCAATCATATGCGTTTAGAGTCGGAAAGAGATTTAATCCATTCATCTTTCGAGTCCTCTATCAGGTTTGTTTCATTTGATCCGTTCATCTCTCGAGTCCTCTATCAGCTTTTAGTCGTTCGTTCATCATGTAAAAGACTAAAGCCTAGCCAATCATATGCATTTAGAGCAGGAAAAAGATTTGATCTGTTCATTTCTCGAGTCTTCGGTTGAGTCGTTCATTTAACACGTGAAAGGCAGAAGCCAATCCAACCCTGGCTAATACTGAAAACAAAGTTCCGTGGACATTTCTAGAGACTGCGAAATACATCCCAGGAGGTACGTATTTTTACAGTTTTTGTTTTCGCGAATCCACGAGAGGCCGCTGTGTGTCCTCTCTGCATCTCAAGTCTGCCGACGTGCTCGATGAGCTGACTAGACAAACTGGTTGCAGCGGAAAAGCCCTCCACACGGAAGTAAGCGGTCAGCCGGTAAGCGTGAAAGGGAACAGCATCAGACTGCCCAGTAGCGTTCGCTTAAAAACAATTAAATGCAGCCATACGTACTTCCTGGGACGTATTTTGTAGTCTCTAGAAATGTCCACAAGACTACGTTTTCAGAATGAGCCTGGGTTGTGCCAATCATATGCATTTAGAACTGGAAAAGGATTTGATTCATTCATCTCTCGAGTCCTCGGTCGGAGTCGTTCATCATGTGAAAGACAGAAGCCAATCGTATGCATTTAGAGCAGAAAAGAGATTTGATTCATTCATTTTTTGAGTCCTCGGTTTGAGTCACCTCTCTTTACATTCTGTCAAGTGATGAACGAACGACTCAAAAACCAGAAAACTCAAAAGGTGAACTAATCATGGCTCCTTTCAGCTCAGACTGTGTACATTGGTTAAGATTATGTGTGATGGTCAGTGTGACATGAACAAACCACTGAAATTTTAAGAAATGAAGAAGTGAGCTAAGCAAAGAGACAAAGATATTTTCATAGACAAAAGCGCAGGTAAGCAATGAATTATTATTTTTTCCTTCTTATAGCATTCTATTTATGACGTGTCGGTAGTGTGATTAACCTTTGGGTTGTTTTAGGTGCGTTTGAAACCAACTCATAACATTTTAATACTTATTACTTTGGCAAATTGAACGAAATGACTGAAAGTCAGTAAATGAAATTACAGTCAGTAAAATTATCCGAACTTCCCATCACTAATACCTGTAGAAACAACAGTTAACTAAAATCTTATTTATGAGTTGATGGTTAAAAATGTAGCCTATTGATTTGTTCAAAATAAAGAAGTACAATTCCAATTCTTAACTTCCCACTGGCCTAATTGCAACTGATAATAGATAATTAAGTGTCATCATAAAGTCTGCTTTCTGTTTTTCTGTTATTGTGTGTTTCTTTTCTGTTGAAAGTGAAGGTGATGGGAGCCTTGTCAAATATGATTTTAACCAAATCTGCTTTTAATGAATTTAAGTGCACACACAGATTTTGAGTGAGGAGTGAGAGCAAACACTCACAGTGAGCATGCACACAGAGCAGTGGTGAGATATTGCTTACAGTTACAGTGCACGGAGAGCAATTAGGGGTTAGGTGCCTTGCTCAAGGACACCTCAGCTGGATATTGAACATGGAGAATTCCTGCAAGGAATTGAACCAGCAACCTTTTGATTACAAGTCCAGCTCACTGATCATTAGGCCACAACTCCCCCCACCCCCACCCCCCTCCCCACTGCTTATTATGTGATTAACTTGCAGAGTGGATTTCAGCAAAGTGTACTAAAAGCAAACATTTTCGCAGTGTCCTCCAAGTTTATTAACTGTTCACTCAGTTAATACATAAAGATAAAGAAATTCATTCATGCAGCAACTTCAAAAGTGCTGTTTTGTCAAGAAAATTACTCCAAATTCACCCTCATCATTTCAAAAAGCAGAACAAGGAATAGCGTGTCAGATCTAAATGCATCAAACATTTGCATTGGTGTACTGTATATTAGAAGAATTAAGATGATGTGTTACTGTGTACGTGTAAAACACAAAGTACACATTGAGGTTTAGTTTGAACTTATTCAATTATTGCTTTTCAGTTTCTTCCATTGAAATGATAACTCTCGATACTCTGTTTTGTTCAACTGCATTTTTAATTGCATTACTATACTATTCCTCATTATACACAGCAATTCTTTTGTCAGTGCGAATGGATGGTTTTGTCATGGTTGTAATTCACACTAAATTGAACTCAAATTGAAAGCATGAGCGCGAGAGCGAGCGAGAGATCAGATAGCGATGTTTTCATTACCAGGTTGATTAGCTGCACTGGAATAGAAAAAAAACAGGAGGAGTGAAACACTCAATCACTCATTCAGTCCTATAAAGAGCTGAGCTGCCATTATTAAACTTAAAGCAGCTCCCCTAGATTGGTGCTCCTTTAACCAAAATCATGGTATTATATTTAGTTTTAAAAATAACTGCATTTAATGGTGAGGCAAGGTTTTTCAGGGAAACACATGAGCATAGTTATTTAGGTAGGTGTACTTCTGTTTTCAAATGTGGAAAAATGAAACGCCTTCATATTTTTCAAATCCCCATGGTAAACATTTATCAAGTCTAGATAAATAGTTGAAGACCTAATCATTAGTGATTTTACACACATTTTAAATGCAACTGTTAGAAAATCCTCCTGTTAAATTTTCATTCTTTTTCAAATATTTCCCAAGTGTTGTTTAACATATAAAATATTGGAACACATGGATTGTTGTGATTTTTTTTTTACAGTTTTAATAACTAATTTCTAATAACTTATTTATTTTACCCTTGCCATTATGAGTGCATCCTTTTTCTCCAGATAATTTACAAGATGCAATTTAAAGGCTTAACTAGGTTAATTAAGTTAATTAGACAATAAGTTAAATAGGCATGTCACTGAACAACAGGGGTTTTAAAATAAGGTTGCTAATAGTGCTAAACTTTAAATAGCTTATATTACTTTCTGCAGAAAAAATATAATAGAAATCACTATATATATATTAAAAAAAAACTTCCTTGCTCTGTTACCTTGGGATATATATATATATATATATATATATATATATATATATATATATATATATATATATATATATATATATATATATATATATATATATATAATTTTATTTTCAAAAGAGGTCTAATCATTTTGTCTTCGACTCTATAAGATACAAAATATTATTTTAGAAGTTTATTATATTTCTAATATTTTTTGTATGTTTAATGTGCACAGAATTTAAAAATGTTTTATTTTGTATTTTTGGTACCTTTCTCGACTTTAAACGAGCCAGAAACCTTGCTGTTTATGGAGGCTTAGAGATCCCTCAAATTTCACCTAAAAAAAACTTAATTTACGTTCTGAAGACAAACGAAAGTTTCAGGGGCTTGGAACAACATGAAGTTAATCACATAATTGAGCCAGCCCTTTAAGTAAAATGAGAAAATCTCAATATATATATTAATACAAAAATTAATCCTAATATTTTAAACCAAATTATTACTGTCGTTTTAGTCACTAAAAATAAGTACTGAACATGTCATAATTTACCCAGAAAATGTATTTCTCAAGTGCTGGTGACTTGAAATGATTACCCGATGTTTGTATTAACCCATTAACAAACCATTAATTGAGACTTTAGCTCATGAAATGCTGCTTAATAATAGTAAGTATGGTAGTAGTTTGGTTTAAATTTTGGGTAGGATTATAAATGCAAAATATGATCATACTTTAGTGCTAATAAACAGTTAATATGATAATAATAAACAGGTAATAAGCCAGTAATAACTGGTGTTAATTGTTACTTAAACTAAAGTCCCATCAAATTATAGTTATGTGTAATAACATGAAATGACACAGTGGAAAATTATTGAACACATAAAGAAAAGAAAGGTGTAAAAAGCACATTAAACAAATCACACCTAAGCAATGCATGCAACTCATTCTCCATGCAAGAGCCAATAATAAGCCTTTTATACAAAGTAATGACTGCATTTCAATAGTTCAGTAATTTCTTCTTGTGTCATTCTATTGTTATTACACATAACTTAGTTTATGAAGAATTAAGGTTTTGATTTATGTGTACATTATGTTTGGATTGCATGTTTCTTTTATTTGAAATCTGGTATAATTTCATGTCAACAGCTCCTTTGGAAATATATTTGTATAGGAAAAACGGGTATGTGTATAATTTTTATAAGCAACCCATTCTGCCATTTCTCTGAGCGTCAGTAGTGCTCTAAATGAAGAAAGCATGTGACGTGTCTCTGTTCTCATGACAGCAGTGCAGAATAAAGGAAGCTGTTTTGAGGTCAGTGCTCAGTCAGACTGTCAGCTCTTCATCTTCATCTTCACCTTGGGTCACACTGCAACACCTCTGATCTGGCGGCACAAAAACACTACACGGTTTCTCTTAGAAAAGCACCTGGATGTATTTGCTTTAAAGCTCATTAGGTCAAGAACATCTTGAATTGTGAGTCATACATTAGATTTGCAGCAGGGGTCCAAGGTCTCCACACCAGCATGGGGCCATTTCGGGGGCACAACCAATAAAATACTGGAAAGCTGACTAAAAATGAAAACAAAAACATAATTACTGTGGCATGTCAAATTTATTGGTATATTTTTCTCCCTTACAATGCAAGTCTGTTCACTCTGCAGGTTTATATGTTATGTATTTTTCCAATAGCCTGCAATTAAATTTGAATTGAAATTTCAGAAAAAAAATCTAACATGAATATTGTTGCAAAGGTTTCATTAAGCAAGTTAGTTTTCATGGAAAGAAATGAGAATATACATGAAATGATTAGAAACATTTAAATACTGATATCACAAACCCTTTTTGCTGCAATGGTTTACAAATAGGGACGTGCAAGAAATTGAATCTTAACTTTATTGGCCGAATGCATTTTTAGAAGCTTTTATTTTTTCATTGTTACATAAACATATCCAATATAAGCTCTTTCTAAAACAATTGTCACATCCACGGCTTGCTCCTGCTTCTCTAATTACCATTCTCCCTCACCATCCTATTCCTGCAGCTCTAATCATCACTCTCCCTCTCCAGCCACCTCTCACCACACCCTTGCACAAACACCCGAGTTCTAATTACACACACCTGCACCATCAATCACAGTTCACTATATAGACTCACCTTTTCCAGCCGTTCATCGGCTAGAATCGAAGTCGGATGGTTCACGTCATCTTCTCCCACACTTGCCTTCCGTGGATGTCTCCCTCCTCCTGTGGATGCAAAAGCTGTGAATAAGGGTAGTGACTATTATACTCTGGTTGATGGAAGATCCTTTGTTTACCTTATGAACTGCTTACAAGACCGCTATTTTTCTACAATTATCACTTACCTGCTTCTAATCCTGAAATATCCACATTGTTTTGAAAAAACTGACTGAAAGACATAACTATCCTTGTCTTCATTGTGTGACCGTGACAAAAACGCAGCCTTATTTACATTTCTGGAGATTACGAAATATGTAGCCAGAAGTACGTATGACTGCATTTCATCTTTAAAACGAATGCTACAGGGCAGTATGACGCTGTTCCTTTTCATGCTTTCAGCTGACCACTTACCTGCGTATGGATCGCTTTCTCGCTGTTACCAGTTTATTTGGTGGCTCACAGCATACGCTGGCGCACTTCAGATGTAGAGAGGAGTTGACTGCAGTTGAGTGATGAACGATTCCTGAAAGCAAGACAAAATCAGAAGCCAAAAAATTAAATAAACAAGTAAATGACAGGGTGAGAATGTGGTAAAATCTGAAAATGTGGTAAAAATCAGTCGAGAGATTTCTTTTTCTGAATTGCTATTGAAAATTGTTAGTTGGGTTTAGGGGAGTGGTTGGACAAGTCAATCAAGACAATTGGTTGGGGTTAGGGAAGGAGGAGTGTGTGTCAGTCGATCGGTCAGTCAGTTATTCAGTCAGTCATACAGTCAGTCGACAGCTGCCTCTAGTGGTATTATGCGAGAACAGCAGGCATGAATGGCACTCGCGAGAGAAATTTGAGATCCCAAAAAGCGTACACAGTGGCCTCTGGTGGATTCTAGTTGACAAAAAAAAAAACATAACTCCTCAGACATATTTGGTGGTCTCCAGAAATGTATATAGAGGTACGTTTTCTGAATGAGCCTGGGTTGATCTTATCCCTACCACTGGCTTTACCTTGTTATCGCCTCTAGTGTTTGGACCTTGTCATCCCCTTGTCTGCCTACTTGTGCTTAATTCCATCAATAAATAGCTTTGTTTTGTTGATTGCTGAAACTGGGTCCACTTTCTTGCAACCAGCCAAGGCAAAGAGCTAGTAATGGCAACTGCAGTATAAAAGTTTAATAAAAGGAAAATGAAAATAAAACATTAAATATAAAATATAAAAAAATAAAACAAAACAAACAACAAATATTTTGCTAATCTCTTAAAAGGTCTACCCATGCATCAGTAACTCACTAGTAATTCACTAAGAGAAAACTCTGCTTTTGAAACAATAAACACACAAATAAATATAAACACATATATTTAATAAATAAAAATATATACTGTTTTCCTATCCACAAACCATGTGCACAGTTCTTCATGCAAAAAAAAACAACAACTAACAAGCAATCAATCAAAACTAACCTCCTAATCTAAGAGCTCAGAGTAAAGTGTTCCTCATAAAAAGGGCTTTCACCATCAGATCAATAATACACTCTAGATTTCCAGCCTCACAAACAGAAAAGCAAGTGTCAAAGCAAGAGCTGCGAGACCTTGTTTTTCTTTTTTTTCTTCGATTTACCTGAGATATGAGAGTAGCCTGGTCTGTGTGACATTCAGAAAAACGTAGAACATTCAATCAAGTGAAAACAGTGGGAGAGAAGCTGCCAAGGGTCTCCATCCCATCAGAGTCTAGTCACCCCGCATTCATTTCAATAATAAACACAGACAGAGACCGAAAAGAGCACATTCAAGACTTTGATGCAGGATTAATGTTTGGAGATGAAGAGAGACGAGAGAGAAGAAAGGATAGAAAGAGAAGAGATAGAGTACTGGCAGCACATTGGGGCAGATTACTGAGGTATATGAGCTTCACGCAAATTCATAAAGCTAATATCAAAGCAGCAGCTGCAGGAGATTCTCCCATGCAGAGAGGACAGAACATGTCAGGACACAAGCTAAAAGCAAAAAGATAAATGCAATCATCTAAATGGCAACTGGGGGAGTGTGTGCGAGTGTATGCGAGTGTGTGTGTGTGTGTGTGTGTGTGTGTGTGTGTGTGTGTGTGTGTGTGTGTGTGTGTGTGTGTGTGTGTGTGTGTGCGTGGGTGCACGCATGTCAGGTAGGTCGGTGTGAAACACACATCTGCCACTTCCACCTCACTCACATGCTGAAATAATCATTTCCTGAGAAGCTCTTTCGGTGGTGTCTTCAGGGGCTAATATTTTATACAGTAGCTATCTTAAAACTCCAAATGAGTTCTGGGCCTCCCCTTTAGATTACTTTTCAAAAACACGTTAAAAAATGCAAATGCCTTCAAAGAGCCCCACGAAGTGAGAGTCAAAGTGTCTTCCTCGGATTCGATCTTATTTGAAGATCACTGTGAGGACAGAGCAAAAGTCTGGGATGATAATTTAAACCGAACTAAAGCTGTACTTGCACCGGTCAGTACTCATTACCTGTTATGCTGCAGTGTATTTATAAGTTGTTAAGTACAAATCTTATTTTAACAATTCCCTGAATAGGATAATTCCCTAGAAACAAACATTTATCAAAATGATTATGTGATGTAAATATAAATGCTATATTACTTTTGGTTCTAGTACACTGTAAAATATCCTTGTTGCCCTAAATTTTTAAGCTAAATCAAATTTATCTTATGAGTCTATTGAACTTATATTGTGTTAACCTGACTTAAAACTGCTTCTGTAACTTATGAAATTAAGTTAGAACCTAATTTAATAAGGCACAATGAACTAAAAAACATATGCTGTCATGACTATTCATTCATTTTCTTTTTGGCATAGTCCCTTTATTAATCTGGGGTCACCACAGCGGAATCAATCGCCAACTTATCCAGCATATGTTTTAGGCAGCGGATGCCCTTCTAACATCCATAGACACTCATACACTACAGTTTAGCATACCCAATTCACCTGTACCGCATGTCTTAGGATTGTGGGCTAAACCAGAGCACTCAGAGAAAACCCACGTGAACATGGGGAAAACATACAAACTCCACACAGAAACACCAACTGAGCCAGCTGAGGCTCGAACCAGCGACCTTCTTGCTGTGAGGCGACAGCACTACCTACTGCGCCACCGCTGTCATGACTAATAGTGCTAATAGGATTTGAAACTTTTACCAGTATTCAAACACTCTAGGAGCAATACACTCATTCTAAACAATCCATCTCATGTACGCTTCCCATGTTATGATCTCTTACTTTCTGGTAGTAGATACAGAACCTTCCTCTGGAAGCAGAATAGACTTAAGAACGTTCGAGGTTACAGAAGTAACCCTTCGTTCCCCGAGGAGGGGAACGGAAGTGCCATGAATGGGAGGATTCGGATCAGAAGCTGCTAGTCTGGAGAGTATTGAACGGGCCAATGAATGAAATTAATTGGCAGCGTAAGCTTGCGCAGGTGTGCGGCATCTGCAATTATCTCAGCATATAAGCACACCTGAAGCCAGCAGACGCCATCCTTTTAAGCTGAAGAGACTTTCAAACAGCTAAGGGACAGTCATTATGGCGACGGAATATGGCACTTCCGTTCCCCTCCTCGGGGAACGAAGGGTTACTTCTGTAACCTCGAACGTTCCCCTTCGGTTGGGGAACTTCAGTGCCATGAATGGGAGAAGTATGGAAAGCGCCATAATGACTGCACCTTACCAACACCCCCGATGAGGAGATAGTAAGCAAGCGTGACGCACCCACATCATGGGGGGCGCGGTCCTCCAACGTGTCCCTGGCCCTAATTTATCCTACTTCAACAGAAGTTTTACGGATTTAGATATATTTTTTGGGAAGTCGTGAGCATCTAGATAATTCTAGGAAATACGACAGTACGTTGGGAAGCGTGCAATCCCGATAGGGAGGACGCTGCGGAGGCCATCCGTTACCCAAGGGGGGGATAGATGGCAGAATTTACATATGGACTAGCCCTAAAAAGGGGGAGTACGCATAGCAAAAGAGTGGTTAGCGGAGAGGGAAGACACGGGTCCGCCCAGGGGGGGACTTAACCGTGGTGGAATAAGCATATGGGATTGCCTAGTGGGGATCACGCATAGCAGGCACCTATACCCAAAACGCGGGCTGACCAGCGGGCAGACCTACAACGTAGTGGGCCAGCAAGTGACTCCTCCGCTGAGTCAGTGCTGGGGGCCACAGAGGAATCTGCAGGGCTCACCTGACGGGGAACTTTACTGACAGATAAAAAGGCGCACGTACCTCCGTGTTAGAGAGAATGGCGCAGCAAGCGTGTTTCAACACCCTACCGAGTTGTCTCCTCAATCACCAAAGGGTTACCTAATACCCTTGAGGAAACCGGCTCCACTCGCAGATTGTAAAACCTTGCAAATGTGTTGGGTGTCGCCCAGCCCGCAGCTCTACAGATGTCTGTTAGAGAGGCGCCGCGTGCACGCGCCCAAGAGGATGCAACGCTCCGAGTGGAGTGTGCACGTACTCCCGGGGGACACGGCTGACCTCGACTCGAATAAGCGAGTGAAATGGCATCCACAATCCAGTGGGATAATCTTTGTTTCGATACGGCACTTCCCTGCTGCCGACCGCCATAACAGACAAAGAGCTGCTCAGATGATCTAAAATTCTGAGTACGGTCCACATAAATGCGCAGAGAGCGAACTGGACAAAGTAAAGAAAGGGCTGGGTCTGCCTCCTCCGGGGGCAGCGCTTGCAGGTTCACTACCTGATCTCTAAAGGGGGTGGTAGGAACCTTGGGCACATAACCGGGGCGGGGTCTCAGGATGACGTGAGAGTAATCCGGCCCGAATTCCAGGCACGAGTCACTGACCGAAAATGCCTCCAGGTCCCCGACCCTCTTGATGGAGGCCAACGCAACCAGCAGAGCTGTCTTCAGGGACAGAAATCTTAGAGATACTGATTCGAGTGGCTCAAAGGGATCGGATCGCAGACTCGTGAGAACGAGGGCGAGATCCCAAGAGGGCATGAGAGGGGGGCGAGATGGATTAATTCGCCTAGCACCCCTAAGGAACTGGATGACCAGGTTATGCTTTCCCACGGTGCCGCCAGCTACCGCGCTATGATAAGCGGAGATGGCGGCCACGTAAACCTTGAGAGTGGAGGGCGACAGCCTGCTGTCCAACTTCTCTTGAAGGAAAGAGAGCACAACACTAATCTGGCAATTTCGGGGGTCTTCTCTGCGAGAGACCCACCATTCAGTGAATAGACTCCACTTCAGGGCGTAGGCGCGCCTCGTGGAGGGGGCTCTAGCCTGAGTCATGGTATTAACCACCGCAGTCGGTAGGTTACCTAAGTCTTCCTCGCATCTAGGGACCACACGTGGAGGTTCCAAAGATCGGGGCGAGGGTGCCAGATGGTGCCCTGTCCCTGAGAAAGTAGGTCCTCTCTCAAAGGGATCCGCCAGGGGAGGGCCGTCGCGAGGAGTGAGAGCTCTGATATCCAGGTCCGGTTGGGCCAAAGGGGCGCAACTAGCAGAACCTGTTCCTCGTCCTCCCTGACCTTGCACAGAAACTGCGCGAGCAGGCTCACTGGGGGAAATGCATACTTGCGCATGCCCCGAGGCCAGCTGTGGGCCAGTGCATCCGTGCCGAGAGAGCCCTTGGTCAGGGAAAAAAACAACTGGCAGTGAGCGTTCTCGGGGGAAGCAAACAGATCGATCTGGGCCTCCCCGAATCGCGCCCATATCAACTGAACAGACTCGGGGTGGAGTCTCCATTCTCCAGGGCGTAACAGCTGTCGTGAGAGCGCATCGGCTGCACGATTGAGCGTGCCTGGAACGTGAATGGCGCGCAGCGATTTCAGCCGCGGGTGACTCCAGAGGAGCAGACGGCGGGCGAGCTGAGACATGCGGCGAGAGCGCATACCCCCCATGCGGTTGATATACGCCGCCGCCGCCATACTGTCCGTCCTGACCAGCACGTGTTGCCGCTCCAGCACCGGTAAAAAGCGGTGGAGAGCGAGGAACACTGCCAACAGCTCTAGGCGATTGATATGCCAATGCAGCTGGGCACCCTTCCACAGGCCCGCAGCCGCATGCCCGCGACACACGGCCCCCTAACCCGTGTTGGAAGCGTCTGTTGAAACAACAACATGGCTGGACGCCTGTCCTAGAGGCACACCGGCCTGTAGGAACGAGGGGTCGTTCCAAGGGCTAAGGGCGCGGCGACACAGCGCAGTAACCGAGACCCGGTGTGTGCCCGCGTGCCATGCGCGTCTGGGGACCCGATCGTGAAGCCAGTGCTGAAGTGGTCTCATATGGAGCAACCCGAGCGGCGTGACGGCGGCTGCGGATGCCATATGCCCCAGGAGCCTCTGAAAGAACTTCAGTGGGACCACTAGTTTGCTGTCGAGCTCCCTCAGACAGTTCAGCAACAGGCGAGCGCGTTCCTCGGAGAGGTGCGCTACCATGGTGATCGAGTCCAGCTCCATCCCGAGAAAAGAAATCCTCTGCACGGTGGCGAGTTTGCTCTTTTCTCGGTTGACCTGAAGCCCCAGTAGGCGGAGATGCCGAAGCACCTTGTCCCTGTGCATAATCAATTGCTCCCGTGAGTGGGCTAAAATCAGCCAGTCGTCGAGATAATTGAGTATGCGAATGCCCGCGAGCCGAAGGGGCGCTAGGGCACCCTCCGCGAGTTTGGTGAAGACCCGCGGAGACAGAGAGAGCCCGAAGGGGAGGACCTTGTACTGCCACGCTCGACCTTCGAACGCAAACCGCAGAAATTGGCGGTGGCGTGGAAGAATGGAGACATGGAAATACGCGTCCTTCAGGTCTATGGCTGCAAACCAATCCTGAGGACGAACGCATTGGAGAATGCGCCTCTGCGTGAGCATTCTGAACGGTAGCCTGTGCAGACAGCGGTTCAAAACGCGCAGATCTAGGATTGGCCGTGACCCACCGCTCTTTTTGGGTACGATGAAGTATGGGCTGTAAAACCCACTCTCCGTCTCGGCTGGAGGAACCGGCTCGATTGCACCCTTCGCCAGGAGGGCAGCAATCTCCTCTCGCAAGACAGGGGCGGACAGGGGGTTGACCCTGGAGAAATACACGCCCGTAAACTTGGGGGGCCTTTTCGCGAACTGAATCGCGTAACCGAGTCTGATTGTGCGTATGAGCCACCGCGAGGGGCTGGCCCGCGCTAACCAGGCAGGCAGAGCCCTCGCTAATGGAGTCATCGCTACAATCGCTGACGTACCAGCGGTGGGGCAGCGCGGAGTGGGTGTGCTGATCCGGGAAGCACGAGGGTCCCGCGGAGGAGCTGGAGGAGAGCGATTTGCTCTGGCTCCGCACCCTGACTCCGGAGAGGGGGCTGGAGGGCTGAGGCAAGGGAGACCGTCCCCCCAGCGCTCGTGAGCCACTGGCGAAGCACGTAGAGTCTGCGAGCCGGAAGGCAGCGCGTCCCGGACTGGCAGAACTCGTGCAGTCACATCCGGGGAAGGGAAAAAGTGCTCTTTTACTGATGTTTTGGTGGCACTGAAAAGTACCGTTGTTATCGGGGCCCCGCCCTCCAGCGGGGAAAGAGCAAGTTTCCTCTTCTCCGGATGGCCTGTCTCAGGGACGATTCGCGGTCCGTTTACCGGACTTAACGGCGCCCTGGGCAGGAGGGGCTGCCTGCTTTTGAGGTGTACGCCGCGCCCGCTTGGCCGGAGGCGCAGGCGGGGGCGGGGCAGCACTCGTTGGCGGGCGCCCTCGGCGAGGAACAGCGGAGGTGGATGGCTCGGCGGGCGGAGCGGGCTTACGGCCACGCCGATAGATGACATTGCCCATCGCATCCGACTGCTCTTTCACCGCCTTGAATTCCTGGGTGAATTCACCGACGGTGTCGCCGAACAGGCCAGCCTGGGATATGGGCGAGTCAAGAAAGCGAACTTTGTCAACATCGCGCATATCGGCCAGGTTTAGCCAGAGGTGGCGTTCCTAAACCACAAGTGTGGACATCTTCCTCCCCAGCGCACACGCGGCGGACTTAGTAGTCCGAAGAGCATAGTCGGTCGCGGTGCGCAGCTCATGTAATAAGCTTGGGTTGGACCCGCCCTCGTGCAGCTCGGCCAGCGCCTGCGCTTGGTAGCGCTGGTAGGTGGCCATCGCGTGCAAAGCAGAAGCAGCCTGGCCCGCAGCCTTATAAGCCCTGGCTCCGTGGGAGGCAGACAACCTACAGGCTTTGGACGGGAGGCGGGGCAAACCCCGCCACGTAGAGGCGCCACGCGGACAAAGATTGACTGCGATAGCGCGCTCCACTGACGGGATCGCCTCATACCCCCTGGCAGCTCCGCCGTCAAGGGCGGTGAGGGCGGAGGCACACGCAGCACGGGCAGAGAAAGGTGCCCTCCAAGACTGCGTGAGCCTACTGTGCACTTCCGGGAAGAAGGGGACAAGAGGCTTCGAAGGCTTCGCCTTCTGGTCCTCTACGTAGCACCCATCTAGTCGGTCCGGCCGCGGAGCTGGGGGATAAACCATCTCCAACCCCACGGCCGAAGCAGCCCGGGAAAGCACGGCTAACATGTCCGCTTCAGGATCCGATTTGACAGCGCTCACCTGCCTGGAGGGGGCGAGCGGGTCCGGATCTTCGTCGGACAGTGAAAGCCCACCCTCCGATGCCGCAGAGGACATCTGATCTCCGGTGTCAGCGAGTGTGAGAGCTACCATCTGGTTAGACGGATCACTCCCACTACCCGAAGCTTGGATGGAGCACCGTGAGGAGCGAGAGGTCCGCGAGCTCGTGGGCGGCGGATTATCTCCCGCTGAAACCCTCAGATCTGCCCGAGCGCCCGCTGCTTTTTTAGAACAGGAGGCAACTGGGGTGGCTCGCTCTCTTGCGAAAGTTAGCCGCGATCTTAGCTGTGCAACGGTCATGGCATCGCAATGACGACATGAACCGCCCGCGAGCACCGCATTAACATGCTGGACCCCCAAACATGCAATGCAGTGATCGTGTCCATCATCCGGAGCCAGGAAACCCCCGCATCCAGAAACGCACAGTCGGAGCGCCATCCTGAAAAGGACGTGCTGCACGACTGTGTTGCTCTTTTAGGAAAGTTTGCAACAATACGCACCGCTCTGGAGGACCAGACCCAAAGAACCGCAGGCAAGGGAGAAACCCAGCTCGACCGTCTGCCACCGCGAAGACCCACTCTGGACCGGGAGACACACTCGTTCGCTCTGAAGTGCTGATCAGCAAGAGGAACCCTCATCGACTCACTCAGAAAGGATCTGAAGCGAAAAGGATGGCGTCTGCTGGCTTCAGGTGTGCTTATATGCTGAGATAATTGCAGATGCCGCACACCTGCGCAAGCTTACGCTGCCAATTAATTTCATTCATTGGCCCGTTCAATACTCTTCAGACAAGCGGCTTCTGATCCGAATCCTCCCATTCATGGCACTGAAGTTCCCCAACCGAAGGGGAACTCTTTTATCTCAGTGTCAATCAGACTGTTGAACACTGATCTATAGTGTGCATATGTTTTTCTTAGTGTATGCAATTCCTTTTTGCATGTTTGTTTTTTATATTTTTTATTGTGTCAGAACTTGCTGAATGTTTCCCCTTGAAAGACGATAACGTACACAAACAAACAAACAAACAAACAACATAATCGTATTAAAAACAGGCTTAAGTATCATTGTAATGTACTAAAGGGCACCTATTTTAATCTTTTTACAAGATGTAAAATAAGACTTCGATGTCTCCAGAATGTGTCAGTAAAGTTTCAGCTCAAAACACCCATCAGATTTTTTTATTATATAATTCAGAATCTGCCCATTTTTTTGTCTGAGTACACTGTAGCTGTTTTAGTAGCCTGCGGCTTTAAATGCAAATGAGCTGCTTCTCTCCACCCACCGCTCCGAAGTGCATGTGTTACAACAGTTTAACAGCTGTCAATGATAGAAACAAAAACAGACGAAGCTGAAATAAGTTCACGAGTAAAAAAATACTAAGTAAGTTATTTGATGTATTTGTGGTTGAGTTTATTCAAGCCTTTCTGAAATGATGAGTCACACACAAATGCTGTTTGCAGTACACACACACATTTTCACACATTTTACTGTTTTTATTACAAACATGTTTTATTTTAAAAACATTTTAAACTTGTAAAATAAATTGTTGAGGAGCAGCTGATCACAGAGAGTTGTAACATATTTGTTAATGCAAATTTAATTGCAAAAATGTTTTTCTGTGGACGTATGTATACATGTTATTATAGAAACATGGCACATGTCGATCAATTCAGTGGGAAGGGGAAATCATCACGCTGTGGTAGGCCTCAAAATCACTGGGATTTGGATTTTAACATCTATAAATTTAAAAAAAGAGACTTGTTTTGTTTATGTAACTCCAATATGTGGACACAAACACCTACCTATACCACACAGTTCTGTCTAAACAGCCTACAAAAGATGATTTTCATCATAGATTCCCTTTAACAGTTGAGATTTACATTTTTGTGGGTTTTTTCTTCTAAAACTAGTACAAAACTAAAAGACTCAATTCTCAGTTTGAGAATCGAGGGTGGATTCCAAAAGTAAAGAACTTTAAGAGCCTTTTTTCAGTTTAAAACCACTACTTATTCATTTGACTCCTGCTTGATAACAAAGATCAGAATTCTGTCAAATTTCAAAAAACAAATCCGTTTGGATGGTTTTGCTTCAAATAATCAACGCAGCAGCTCTTTTTATCAGTGTAATTTCAAGCAGTTCGTTATGGTATGTTATGCTCCAAAAAAGCCACAGGCTATGTAAATGCAAATTATATTTCATTAGTTTGAAGGCACAGTATGCAAAAAATTTTCATTAAAATATCTAAAAACCATTAAACAGTGTTATATATGTCACTGATTTATAGTTACATTATGCCAAATGTTTTAAAGAATATTCAATTCAGAGAAATATTATAACTGGTGATGTGGAAAGTGTCCTGCAATGCCAATCTAACACGTTCTTACAGCAATTTGCAACTTTTTGATTTAGCGGCTAATTTGTATCCAGAGATGAGAAGTAACGAAGTACAAATACTTTGTTACTGTACTTAAGTAGTTTTTTCTGGTATCAGTACTTTACTCCACTACAAATTTTTTTGACAACTTTTTACTTTTACTTTTTACATTTTTATACAATATCTGGGACGCTTTTCGTTTGAATTTATTGTCAGCGTTTTACAAGACGTTTTTCCTTATTCAAACCCAAGTGATTTTCACTGGCTTTAAGCAGAAGAGTATGCAAAATCACTCCTTGACGTTAGATGGCGCTAAACAACTTTAAGCTTCTGACACCCGGTTATGACACAAAAGAAGAGGAGGAGAGGAAGTTCAAACGCTTGTTGTTCATATCTAGGCTTGTTGTTAAAGTTATTGGTGACTCGAACAAGCATGGATGGTTCAAGCAGCAGCTTCAGCTCTAGCGATGAAGAAATGATTATTGTTCACAGAGTAATAAGCAGCTAAACGTTCATATAGTCTCTGAGCATCTTCTTCAATGTGCACTCACATTGACAGTTTTGCGCTTGAGGGCCTCCAGATGCTGTGTACTGTAACTTCAGCAGCTCCGTGCACGTGAACAAAAGTGCCAATCTGATTGGTGGAGAAGGTTTAGACACGGCGCGTCAAAACAAAAAAACGAGCATGAGGCATTTTATTTTTTTTAAATGGCACTTTTTCGCCTGGCGTTTTGCTCGTTGGTGTGTACGATCACATTGACGCCCTTTATTTAGTGACAAGGCGTTAAACAACAGCTTTAGCATAATGCAAAAAAAAAAAAGGTTTGCAGTCAAATTTGATAAGACTTTATTTTAGCAAAAGAAAAAAAAATTATACATATATATATATATATATATATATATATATATATATATATATATATATATATATATATATATATATATATATATTGGACAAAATTCAGTGTAAAATGTAAGACATTATTTATAAAGATAAACAGGCCTACAGAATATTTTTTAGAGTGTATTAGCATGAATAGCAGCTGATGTTTTTGATCTAACAGCTGAAAAACTAAACACTGTGAGTTTGTGTCAGGATGATGATGCATGGGCCTCCTTTTTAAGCATTGTTGTTAGCCTTCCAGCTGCACCCCAGTACTGGGAAACACCTATACACACATTTATATACACACACGTATACACTACTGCCAATTTAGTTACCTATTATTCACATACCGCATGTTTTTGGACTGTGACTGAAACAAGTACTTTTAAATTTTTTTACTTTTGTACATTTTTGAGGCCATACTTCTTTACTTTTACTTAGGTACAAAAGTTTAGACTGTACTTTTACTTTCACCAGAGTCACTTTAAACGTGAGTATCTGTACTTCTACTTAAGTAAAGGATCTGTGTACTTTTGCCATCACTGTTTGTATCTCGTTTGTAAAATTTAGTACAATTTGTTCATCCCCAATGATGGTTGGGTTTAGGTGAGGTTGGGTGCCATGCCTCCTTTTTAAAGTCATACATTTTCATATGGCTAAATTAGCCACTAAACTGACCAAACATAAAATAGATATCAGTTTCCTCGTGAGATCAGGCTGGCTAATGACCTAATACAACTTCAATTTTAGGTTTGATTTCAGCAGGAGGATGTAATGAAGACATCTCCTATGATTCCACACTCACACCATCGCACCATCATTAAACTACACCTTTGTTTGTTGTGAATACGCGCCCTCGATCAGTTTAAATTAGACACTGTTCCATTAAGATAATGGTGTTTGTTTTCACTATTTAATTTTTTGTCTCTGCATGTCAAATAGCAAATGACTTAAATTATACCAATATCTACTAATATCTAAGCCTTGCACATAATGCAAATGGTTAAGGTACTGATTTACAATGAGCTTTATACTTTTTTTTTTTTTTTTTTTACCTCTGGCAGGTTGAGAGAATTCATTTCAGGGAAAAAATAATAATCATAATAACAGCAGGGAATTGATAATTGAATAGAGACTACAGTTTCCTGGACCAGTAATTGGAATTGGAAATTATTATCAGATCTTTTATCAGACAGTCGAGAGCTGATTTTTCTGCCCATCATGTCACTGTCAGACATGGAGAAAGAGGGAGAGGCTGGCTGTAATTTAAAGCATTAAATATGAATCATGGATGAAATTATGGAGAGCAGCATGGCTTGTGGCCAGACTCTCCCTTCTCCACCTGCAAGGACATGACACTGAGAGGTGCAATGTCCTCAGGATGGAAGACAATAAATTAAAAAACTGAGGGATAGATGGAAAGGGAGAAAGAGGTGGAAGCTACAAGGTTTGGAGCTACATATAGGATAAATTAGATGCAGTATGTGCTGATGTACTGAGAAGCCGAAGTACTGAGCTGCACTGTAAAAATACTGGGTTCCACACAATTCCTTTATGTTATCCCAACACAAATTGATTGTTAACTTAATTGTTTTTTATATAATTAAGTGGATTGAACATGAAACAATTAATTTGTATCCAAAAAGGAAATACAAATTGGGTTGTTTTAACTCATTTTAAATAAGCAGTTTTAACAAGCAACTAAAGTAGTGTGTGTGTGTGTGTGTGTGTGTGTGTGTGTGTGTGTGTGTGTGTGTGTGTGTGTGTGTGTGTGTGTGTGTGTGTGTGTGCACATGCGTGTGTGCGTGTGTCTGTGTGTGTATTGAAGAAGTTGCTAGGAATAAAAACACTAAAATAGTATTAGATTCAGATTCAAGAGTAAAGGAAAGGAAGGAAATAAAGTTGATGGCAGAAGTAAAACATTTATTCATTCATTTTCCTTTGGCTGTGTCTTTGGACTGTGAGGAAACAATACCACCCGATGGACACCCATGCCAACACAAGGAGAACATCCAAACTCCACACAGAAATGCCAACTGACCCAGCCAGGATTCGAACCAGTGACCTGCTAGCTATGATGCAACAGAATTGTTTAAACAATTATGTCCAAATTAAACATATTACAGGAAAAGTGTGATATAAAAGTTATCTACTCCTTTTCAGAAAAATATATTAAACTGCTAAAAAGTGACTGAAAGAATTCAACAGTGATACAAAAAAACAATAAATCAAATAATCCTACAAACGTGTTTTTTTTTTTTTTTTTTTTTTTATGTGGATAGTAGTAAGCAACATTATAATTTAAATAGTATTTCATTTTTATTAGTAATTTATTAATAGGGTGAACCAGTGGTGCAGTGGGTAGCATGTTCACCTCATAGCGAGAAAGTCGCTGGTTCAAGCCTTGGCTAAGTCCGTTTCTGTGTGGAGTTTGCATGTTCTCCACGTGTTCGCATGGGTTTCCTCTGGGTGCTCCGGGTTTCCCCCACAAGTCCAAAGACATGCGATATAGGTGAATTGGCTAGGTTATATTGTTCATAGTGTATGTGTGTGAATGAGTGTGTATGAATGTTTCCCAGTGATGGGAAGGACATCTGTTGCGTAAAACATATGCTGGATAAGTTGGCGGTTCATTCCCTAAATAAAGGGACTAAGCTGAAAAGAAAATGAATGAATAAATTTATTAATAATAATTAAAGTTTTTTATTACATTGGCAAAATCATACAAATATTATTTGATTGTGATCAAATACGTTCAGCTATATATTTTCACTGAAAACAATAACATACACTGTAAAATTATTATTAGAGTATATTTTACAAAAAATGACAGCCTTTCTCTTGAAACTTTTATCTTATTTGCCCCTTATTTTTAATTTATTGTGAAATTTCTGTCACTGTTTTATTATCACTGAAAACGAATTTTTTAAATGTAAAAAAAGATTTCAAATAAATAAGTCTTTATACAAAATGTAATGTTACTTTAAAGGATTGTATTTTTAAGGCTTAATTGTGTTTATAAGATGCAAAGCAATGTGTGCTCATGCTTCATTTGTAAAAAAAAAAAAAAAATCAAAATCACATTATTTTTTCATAAATCTTACTTTGATTATATACTGCTTCTTAGCCAACATGAAAATGACTGTCATATTTCCTAGTTCCTCGGAAAGACCTCCCTCATAAGGCTCTGATTAGTCAGCTAACATAATGTGCTGTAATTCGCGGATCAGCTCCATGTCACCAGGAAAAGCGCCACGCCTCTAATAGCATGCACTGTGCCTCACCTATGTAAATAATACTGTCAGTCAGAATAGTTGTTAGCAGTATCTGTTTGAGCCTGAATCAGACAGAAAATTGAAAGGACACAGCTGAACCTCATGCCTGCTCTCTGAAATAAAATCTGACAAGTGTTTTTCACATATATTCTAATTAAGCATGTGTAAATAATATGAAACGTTTTCATATCTATTTATTTAAGATGTAGAACTCAGGGAAAAGCAGCCGCATAGAGAGACACTGCAGCACTGGTGAAGATTTTGAATGTTTATAGCGGTTTGACAGATAAATAGGAATGTTTAGCTTAATTATTAACGACGCAAAAAAAGCATTTTCCGTTGTTTACATCCTTGTTTACGTCCTCGTTGCAGCATAAAGTTACCGATAGACTCTATGCATGTCATAGATCAATTTTAACAAATAAAAATACTTACAGGTTGTGGCTCACAATCCACAGCTTCGTCTATTATGGTTGGAGCTGCTCCTTCTTTGTGAGTTTTTAGCTGAATCCAACACTGAACTGTTCTTTGTCAAATATTATATATATATATATATATATATATATATATATATATATATATATATATATATATATATATATATATATATATATATATATATATATATATATATATATAGTTTTTTCATTTCTATGGAATATAATTAAATTAAATTGTTAGCACTTCTCTCTTTGTAGTGGCAGTTTTCTTTAAGGAGGCTCTCTCAGTGGTAAAGAAGACAAATTCTTACCCAAAATTTCTTTTAAAATTTTATTCTTTGCAAAGAAGGTCACTCGATCATACATCAACAACAGTTTCTGCAGAGAGTGAGACGCAGAAACAGAGTGCGCTCTCTTATCTAGTTTGTAATATCTACAAGGTCCTCAGTGACATACAGGATGAATCACAGTTACATCAGCGCTTCATTTTTGAGCATCTACATTTCAGCCTTGCCTCCCACGCATACATATAGTTTGTTAAGTCACCATATACTTATCCAGATCTTGCCTGGTGATAAACAGATGTTAAAGTGGTCACACTTGGTCTAACTTGGTGAATGCACGTAACCACAACCATTTTTGATCTCACTAACCCCGATGTATTTTATTGTAGCTCTCTAAAACTTAATTTGCTGCAGGCTTTGCTAAGCTAATAATGTAAATGCCAATGTCTCCCTTTGCATTGAACTTTGAGCGTATTACATTCAGAAATGTTGTTTAAATTCACACAGCTACATTACACATCACCTATAGTTTAAAAAATTATATCATAGTGGGCCACCCCTTTAATGTGTTATGTACCCTTTCATTGTAATTATTTGATAAATTTCTGACTGAAAATTATAAATACACCATTCTTTATGTATATAAATCTCTTATACATTTTTAATGCATTGAAAATACATATATAATATAGCCGTAAAAAAAGCTGAGAAGGAATCGGTAACTCAGTAACTATCCTTATCTTCAACGCCATTTCTAGAAACATCAAAGTGTTCAATGCTGATACCTTAAGGTCACTACCCCGCTGATAGACCACCCCAAAATGCAAGGGAACATTAGACAGCACCTGAATTGTTAATTAAAGAACCGATTTTCATTCTGCAGATTAAGTAGCCTGTTGCTGTGGGCAAAGATAAATCATTGATAAAATATGACTTCTGAAGGATTTATGAGACACATCGTCCCAGCATGAGCAGCAGGTTCAGGAAGAGGGGCATGCGTGAGACAGAATCTGATAAAATACTCATGAACAAATCAGCTTAGCTGTTGTGAAGTTTGGTGAAGTGCGATGATGGTCCCATTCAGAAATGTCATTGACTGTAAACAGCTAAATGTCAACTATAATTCTCAGGAGGATTACTAGGGGATTAGTTATGTGATGAGTGGTGTGGGGACAAGAGCCATGGGAACTGAACAAAACTATTGGTGCGAGAGGTACATGTTAAAAATATGCTTTTGGTTATGATTTTTTTCATGATTTTGTCTGATAATATGTTGACTGTAAATAACTTTGCAGTTACAGTGAAGATCAAAGTGCAGCTTACAATGACCCAAACTTCGAGGTCACTGCTAATCAACATTAGAAAACACTTGTAGATTCCTCTCAATGATTGGTGTTAATTATATGACACTGCCTATTTAAAGGGATATTTCACTTAAAAATAAAAATTTGCTCACTGAAGGAGTTTTATTATTTGCAGACTCCTTCAACCATACTAAAAGAAGATGGCCATTCCGCATGTTTGATTTCTAGAATATTGCATTTTACAATGTCACTAAATTATACAAGTCCCCAAAAGGTCTGGTCGTCTACAAAAAACAAACACAGGAAGACATGATGTGGAGCATCTCATAAGGCGACCAGTTACAGGTGCAGCTGAAATTGCTCACTAGTTCAGCTATGAACAGGTTAAGAAACTTAGTGTCTTGACATTTAAAAGAATTTGGACTAAAAGGTCATTCTGTAGTAACCAAAGCACTTATCGACAGACAGAATCAAAAGACTGGTCCAGCCTTTGCTGAGAAGCATGTTAAGTGAACAGAAAACTGGTGGAAAGTTCACTGCAAGCAAAGATTTGCTAAAGTCATTCAAAGCAAGGATTTGTATTATATATTTACCACTAATGTCTCACTGCTGAACCCTTTGGAAGTTTTAGTTGTATTCTTTTTCTGTGTTAAATTATCATGTTCTATAATTTTGTAAAAAAAATATATATTTTTTTTTTCCTTGATTATTTTGTATTCAAATTTTACAAACGTGTTGTGAGAATCATCCTCAAATGTAAACCTGAACTTGGTAAACAATTGTTTTTTATTTAAAGACTTTGAAATTCTAATTGTATTCCCTCTTCTGTTTAATTTCTTAACCTTTTCCTTTGCAGTATAGCACTGGATCATTCAGTTAAGCTGACATTGTTGGATGAAACAAACATAAAAATCCACCAATAGCACCTAGCACCACTAGCACCACTCCATGACACGGAAGACCATTGCTACCACTAAATAAAATCCATGTCACATCTCTTTACAAATTATTATTATTTTTTTTACATCTTTACATTACTCAAAACAGTAATATATAGAATTGAAGTCAGAATTATTAGCCCCCCTGTTTACTTTTTTTTACCCAATTTCTGTTTAACAGAGAGATTTTTTTAACACATTTGTAAACATAATAGTTTTAATAACTCATTTCTAGTCACTGATTTATTTTATCTTTGCCATGATGACAGTAAATAATATTTTAATAGATATTGTTCAAGACACTTCTACACAGCTTAAAGTGACATTTAAAGGTTTAACTGGGTTATTAGGGTTAACTAGGCAGGTTACAGTAAATAGGCAAGTTATTATTTCAAGATGGTTTGTTCTGAAGGCAATCAGAAAAAAATTAGCTTAAAGGGGCTAATAATTTGTCCTTAAAATGGTGTTTAAAATTTTTTTAACTGCTTTTATTCTTGCTGAAATAAAACAAATAAGACTTTCTCCAGAAGAAAAAAATATTATCAGACATACTGTGAAAATTTCCTTGCTTTATTAAACATCATTTGGGAAATATTTAAAAAAGAAAAAAGAATCAAAGGGGGGCTAATAATTATATATAAATATATATATAGTTGAAGTTGAATATACAGTTTTTAAATACTTGCTAAATATTTTCATGTTTTAAATGAGCGCTACTGAGCGGTATGATGCAGCTCCTTTTCACGCTCACCAGCTGACCGTTAACCTCAGCATGGACGGCTCAGCTGTTATCAGTTTATCCGGTTAGCTCACCATTTACGTCCGTGGACTTGTTACACAGAGAGCAGATGACCACAATGACGGGGTTCAAGTCCGCTGAAGAGAGCAAGACAAATACAGAAGCCAAAAAATTAAACAAGTAAATAACAGGGTGAGAACGTGGAGAAAAAAAAACAGATAAGGGCTTTTCTTTTTCTTAATTGCTTTTTAAATTTGTCAGTTGGGTTTAAGGAAGTTGGTGGGCTAGTCAATCTGTGATTTTTAAAATACAATTGGTTGGGTTTAGGGAGGGGGGAAGGTGGCTCAGTCGATCGGTGTCGATTAGTCATTCAGTCAGTCAAACAGTCAGTTGACAGTGGCCTGTGGTGGATTTATAAGAGAACAGCAGGTGCAAATTGCACTCGCAAGAGAAATTTGAGATCTAAAAAAGCATACACAGTGGCCTCTGGTGGATTTGCGCAAAAAAAAAACTGCAAAAAAAACTTAGCTATTGGGACATATTTGACAATCTCTATATGAAGGTATGTTTTCAGAATGAGCCTGGGTTGGAAATTACATACTTTGCTTTATATTAATTAATCATGTGTTTACTGTGTCTTAAATAGTTTAGATCAACCTGGAAAAAACACACATACAGAGGCTGTAAATGGACTTGAAGGTGCTTCCATCAGACAGCGTTTCAGTATGACTTCACTATTTTTTGTCTTCTCTTGACCTGCGTGTCATGTCTGTGATTTTCACTGCAATCACTTTAAATGATGACAGTGCTAAAAGCCTTGAGGTGAATGAAAAACTGTGCATAAAATGGTGTCATCTGTCCATCGCACCCATCTTTAACACACAAACACATGCTCACACACACACACATCTCAGTATCCCGAGGGTGAATATTTCCAGTTCCAGAGTACCAGTCACACACTGTATGGAGCACATTTGAAGGCATCAGAGTACACACACAACACTGCCTTAACCCAAATGTTATTTGACATGATGTTTTCCACTTAGCAGGTATTTAAAAATTAAAGGATTTTTAAAGTGCTTCTTGTAACACTTCATTATGTGAGTCCTAAATAACTTCACAACTACGTCACATTTTTTTAATGAACAGACTAATCTTGTGGCTCAAACTTGTGCCCCATATTAGGCAATAGATTTTTTATTTAATTCAGCTATCATGTTTATTTTTGCAATTTACTGGTCGCAATACAAAGCTGAACTAATTAGAGAAATAACTTGAAAGAAACCGGGCAGGCAATAAAATAAAGTAAAAATAAATAAATAAATAAACAAATAAAATAATAATGATAATAAATAAAAAAAAATAAAAAAAGTAGTAAAACAATGGTTAAATCAGGAAGCAAGTCCTCCAGGATTTATCTATACTGACTGCATGGATGCTTCAAAAATAAATAACGTCGAATCACATTGGACTTTAATTTGATCAGGTCTGTCTTTCAGGTTTTCCTTTAAAAACAATTTTTGGTTTAAATACAGATTTTAGCATACAGGTGGATCTAATCTGTCTTATATTCTTTGTTTTTTTTTTTTTTTTTTTTTTTTACTTGTGGTCACCTAAAAACTGCATTGGACTGAATTGATTTTGATTAGTAAATACACTGAAACACAAAAGCACACCTACTCTCCCACATACTGACCTAAAATAAGACACATTGTGGGAAAGTACACAGACTAAAAGCATTCACTTACTGCTTAATACGCTGTATAAAAATACACAGCTCATGATTGAAATTATAGTTGGCATTGTTGGTGTTTAGGTTTATTCATGGTTTGGATTCATGTATGCTCTATTGAAAGTAATGTGAAAGCATAATAAAATAACCATAAAGTGTCTCAATGAAATCTGTAAACAAGAGGTCATTAGAGATGCATTTGAACACATTATTACAGTTTGGAAATGGCAGTGGGTCCTAGATTAACAACTGTGATCTCTACAAATGAATGTAATACCAATTGAAAGCAGGGTCTTAGACTAAAAGGAGCATTCTGCAGAGGTTTTTATCCAGTAATATTTATAATAGGTATTGTGTCCACATATTTAGATGACATCTTTCTTTCTCTCTTCATTTATTATACATAGAATGATGATTATTATTATGATTGATCTGTTGTTGTTGTTGTTGTTGTTGTTGTTATTATTTTTAATCAAAAAAGGCTTTTCAAAACATTATTTAAATGACAGATTTTAAATGTTTTTACTTCTATAGAAATGCCCCTATTTGTGCCTCAAAGTACTATCAGTATTGTTATTGTTTCTAGCTTACCTGGATAAATCCAGTAAATACTGGATATAGTCAACACACTTCAAAAATAAAAATAAATAAATAAAATTGTTGGTTTATTATAACATTTGATGGGTTATACTATCCAAAAAAAAAAAAAAACATAATATATTTCAATGGTTAACTGGTTAAACTGACACTGAACATACACTAATTGGTACAGAATTTGTCACTATAGGTGGTACCTATTTAAAATTTTTGTTCCTTACTGGTCCTTAAATGGTTCATACGTATTACTGCCAGAAAAGTACAAATTGTACCTCACAGTAACTTGAAGGTAGAAAAGTCAACCTTAAAAGTACAAAAGTCAACCTAAAAGGTAGAAAAGTGTACCCTAAAGGTAGGTCCACATGGAATCTGCACGTGCAGAATTCCGCAGATTTCCACAGAAGCATCAATTAAAAGTTAAAAAGGTATAATTTTTTATTTTATATAAGGATTTAATTCCGATACTCCCAAAATCATTCCACTTGAATCTGCAGATTTTTAATGAAATTCAGAAATAGCAAAAAATGTCCACAGATTTTGTCTGGCCCTAAAGATACTAATGTCCACAAGTATGGTACAAAATTGTACCTTTTGAAAAGGTTCTACCCCAGTGACAGATTTTGTACCTTTATTTAGTGCACAATGATATGTTAATAGTTAATGTGTAATGTTGTTTGCATTATTAAATGTATTTAAGCTTTAACACAGTCATTTTATCGTAGTAGTAGAAGTAGTTAAAAGGTAGTAGTAGAATGGTAAAATAACCCAGTTGGGAAGGTGCTTTACTAACCTATTAGGGTTACTTATTGTAGATTAATGTTAAATCAGGTCTCGATGCATCAGTTAGCTAAATCAAAGTGAATCACAAATTATTTAGGACCTATTTGCAAACCTGTCTGGCTAATTAAATCAAAAGAGTGATTTGTTTGCAGATCTGGCATTGCTTTAGATCTTAGCCTAAACACAAGCCTCAAGACACAGGACTTGCTCTCAGATCAGCATTGCTGGTTGAAACATGAGCATTAATCTGTAGCAATCAAGCAACAGTTTACCTGGACACAGTAGAATTTCACACACAACAAACACTTAATTTAGATTTATAAAAAAAAACATTTGATATGTAACACCAAGCTGTTAGTTTCAATAAAAGTTTTAAAGTGTTTGATGTTTCCTTTTAGACATCCAGAATGTAATGTAACTTTATGATATGCCTGTGTATGTTTCTGATACGCTATATTGTTGATGTTGATTTTTGTGTGGTGGACAATAAAAGCAGCAAAAACTGTAGTAAGGACACAACTATGGATCTAAATACAGTCTCTTTTGACTTAATCACAGCACCTATAGAGAAAAAACACACAGCATGCAAAAATAAATAATTACATGATAAAACTATTATTATTTTTTTAAAAATCACTCAAAAAGAAAATCGCAATGTAGAAATAATGTTTTATTTTATTGCATTGTCAAATAGTGTACATATATATATAAATATATATATATATATATATATATATATACTGTATATGTATATATATATATATATATATATATATATATATATATATATATATATATATATATATATATATATATATATATATGTATGTATATATTCAGCTCAATTCATGTTATAATGGGCACACAATAAATTCTCTGCATTTAAAAAAAAAAGCATTAAAACCATCACACAGGAAATGCAGAGGACCACCATGTATCACCAAGGGTGTAATCATACTTATTTTCAAACCATTGAAAGGAATTTTCCAATTCCTGAGTGAGTACTGTGGTCACTGAAGCCTAATCAACCCGTGAGAACTCATGTGAGAGCCTTTCATCTGTTTGATTAATCATTCATGCTGAGCATTTAGTGAGCATCTTTCTCAGTGCTGTGGCTCTCTGGAATAATGCCTTTTATCTCTGCTGCCCATAAAACATCCTTTTTAATACCGTCACACACACACACACACACACACACAACACACACACACACACACACACACACACACACACACACACACACACACACACACACACACACACACAGACACAGACACAGACACACACAACATACATATACTGCACAGTATCACTTGCTCCTCTGAGTGCACACTATGCATCCTCAGCGATAGTTTTTTTTTTTTTTTAATAATGAACCAGTGTTCATCAATAATATTCTCTCTACTCACGGTGTCACAGGGTTGGTTATGAAAGCAATTATCAAGGTTTTCAAAATGTACAAAAGCTTGTGTGATATTTTGTCTGCTTACTGATCTAGGATGTGTGAACTTATAGTGTGTCCACAGATCAGGCATTTCCAATTCATTTTCATAGGTCAGGCTTGGGTGATTGAAGGGAGTGTGAGTGTTAAAAATGTATTTCATGCAAGTTAAAGGCATCAGCCCAGCTAACAATTTTAGGTTCTAAAAACATTCCCTAAGGGACAACAAGGTGGCTCAGTGGTTAGCATTGTCGCCTCACAGCAAGAAGGTTACTGGTTTGAGTAGTGTTGTCACGATACTGGAAATATCAGTTGGTACTGCAATTTTAAAAAATGTTAACTGTGATTGGCCGTGAAGGTCATCAGGTCACTGAACCACAGTTTACTGAGTTTGGTGAACTGATGACTTTCACAACCAATCACAGTCATTCTGTCAAGCATGTGAACACAATGGCAAATCAGCGCTGTTTATGAACGTGCTCAATAGCGCTCAAATGTTAGCGGGAAAATAGACACTTTTTAAACTTTGATACAGATTTTTATCAAATTCCAGTTCCGTGTCAACACTTGGTCAGTTGGCATTTCAGTGTGGAGTTTGCATGTTCTCCCTGTGATTGGGTTAGTTTCCAAAAGACACATGGTAAAGGGGAAATAAATTAACTAAACTGGCCGTAGTGTTTGGGTGTGTGTGAATGTGAGAGTGTGTGGGTGTTTCCCAGTACTGGGTTGCAACTGGAAGGGCATCCGCTGTGTAAAACATATGCTGGAATAGTTGAAGATTCATTCCGCTGTGGCAACCTTTGATATATATAAGGGACTAAGTTGAAGAAATTTTAATTCCTTAAATGTTCCCATTAAGTTTAAAACATATTTTATTATGTTCTTAGAATCTTGAAAACATCCAGTTAATGAGATGTATTCACATTATTGTTGTTATGTTATCATACTCTTTTAATCTCATTTTATTAATGTATTTAGAATGTTCATTCATTCATTTTCTTGTCAGCTTAGTCCCTTTATTAATCTGGGGTCGCCACAGCAGAATGAACCGCCAACTTATCCAGCAAGTTTTTACGCAGCAGATGCCCTTCCAGCCGTAACCCATCTCTGGGAAACATCCAGACACACATACTCATACACTACTGACAATTTAGCCTACCCAATTCACCTGCACTGCATGTCTTTGGACTGTGGGGGAATCCTGAGCACCTGGAGGAAACCCACTGAAATGCCAATTGAACCGAGATTCAAACCAGCAACCCAGCGACCTTCTTACTGTGAGGCAACAGCACTACCTACTGCGCCACTTCCTCACCCCTTTAGATTGCTATTTGAAACATTATCATAACATTAGATGTTTCCCTGACATTCTCAGAATTTATAAAAATTGTATTGCTCAAGGTTCTCAAAACTTTTCCACTTTTAAAAAGTGTATAGTTTTTTAGAAGATGTTTTAATATTGTTTTGGTTATAATAATGTTATTTAATATTTTTCCAATAAAATTTCATCTTGTGTTATTTTAATGTCATCAACGTTACTTAAAATGTCCTAAAAGCATAAAAGTATGAACACTCTCCTAACGTTTTCTGTTTTTCTTAGCACGCATCAAATTTTTTTTAGAAGTAATAGTAACATTATTTTTTAGCTAGAATTATGTTATTAAATATTTTAAAAACAGTTATGTTATATTAATGTTCTCCTTAAAAACGGTGGATGACGTTGCATTTGTTGGTCTTTTTGCATGATCAATTGCTGATCCTTTGAACGATTGAAATGATTTTGAACAAAAGCACTAATAGAATTACTTTCTAAAATATTTGTTAAGTAAATTTAATAAAAACAAAAATACAGGTTAAAACTGTTAAAAAAGTGTGTATTGAGAGATGATAAAAACTAATATATATGATAAAATAAATGAATTCTACTTTCATTCTTGTTTAATAGATGTGGTACTTTTTAAAAGTTTTTTTTTTTTTTTTTTTTTGTATGGTATGAAAATTGTATTCGTCTTCACATTATTAAATTGAACTGACCAAAAAGCCAATACTTGTCCACATACCCTCCCTCATGAGAGAAGTGCTTGAAAGTGGTTAAAATGCACAAAAAGACACATTTCAATGCCATTTGTGAATGGTAATGTGACTCCTTTGTCCACTTGTGATCAGATTGATAAAAATGCATCTTAATACCAGGTGTGAACATGTCCTAAATGACAAGAAGGAAAGAATAATTGCATAAATTACTTAATTGCATATGAAGTTTTCATGGAAAAACTCAAATAAAAACAGCAGATCTTTTTCCACACCACATGACATTTAGAGTTAGAGGAAGCCATCAAGATCCTTCATTGTGCTGCACCTCACATTACTGAACAAAAAAATAATTGGGCCCATCAAAATGGACACAAAATGAATGGTTTAACCTAGCAATACCAAACCCAGTATTAACATCTCTCTCTCTCTCTCTCTCTCTCTCTCTCTCTCTCTCATCCTGTCAAACTGCTTTGCTGAGCACCACCAAAGTTTTCCATTTACCTTTAGAGTACATCATTATGATCTGACAGCACCTTTTGAAAAATGCCCAGAGGCTTTTAAAATCCCAGCCCTGATTCTGCCAACTGTAACCACTCAAATATAGGGGGCACTGCCATGTCAGTGTGGACCCCGCCATGCAAATGGCACCACTTATATGAAGACAGGGCTGTTAACGAGCCTGAAAATGAAGAACAACTTTGCACAAGCAGCTAATCGATGTGAGCCTTTGCAAGCATTACTTTTCAGAGCTCATTGGGAAGCACTTCTCTCTTGAGGAAGAAAATGAGCAAAGAGCCACCTAAAGTCAGACACACACATACACACCTCCTGTTCTCAGGCCTTAATAAGAGCAATCCATCCTCCTCTATGTCCTATGAAATATGCCTGTGAATTATCACTAATGGGGCCGCAAATGCAGGCTGGGGTCTGACTGTCAGGGTGATGCATGCAGGCAAAACAGACCAAAGACGCTTCTTCTGACTCTGTGGAGGTTTGTTGCAGGTTATCAGAGACCTTCATGCAAAGTCGTTAGCTTATAGAAGCTGTGTTAAAATTGAATAGTTCCGAAATAGGTAAACTGTGGTGGCCAAAAGAACTTAACATGCTGCAATATAAGAAAGCATATGCAAGTACAAAAAACAGCAGCAAAATGACAATATATCTTCATCGGTTTGACAGCATGTGCTGCAAATCTTCACAATGTATACACATGTTAATAGCAAAGAACAGAATGGAAATGGTACATAGTGGTGCAGTGGGTAGCATGATCACTTTCCCCTAAAATCCAAAGGCATGTGCTATAGGTGAATAGGCCTTTTTCACACTTCCTGGTTCCGGTAAGCGAAGCAGTGTACCACAACATCCGGTTTCAATGCGACGGAGCAAGAAAGAATGGCAGGGTCATCTCATCGCTGTGATTGCTGCGTTCCCAGCTGCTCCAACTCAAAAACGACACTCTTACTTTAATGACCACGATCTCCCGAAAGACGAAGGACAGGGAAAATAATGGATGACAATATTAAAGGGGGTTGAATGCCGTTTCAAGTTATATGCGGAAGTACATTCTTATGCAGTATGCACTTCAAAGCGGAGATTATTATGTTTCATTAAAGACTGGTGGTCTATGGTTTATTTTGATGAGTAATTATAATATAGACAAAACTCCATTTAAGCTATCTGCCTTCCACAAACAAGTGCTCATCATGGTCATTAATCTATAAGCATGATTTCTCCCTACATTGTTGTTATTTTGGAATAATAGACAGTTCATACAAATGCAAATCTCTTTTTTTTATTGGTTTGACAGCAAAATTATTTTAGTCAGTTATATAATAAAGATGGTATACTTTTCTTACAATGAAGTCCTTTATTACAAAATCTCAATAACCCAGCAAGTTTTCAACTGTTATTGGTTCAATTCCTGCAGAGACATGTTATTCATTCATGTTATTTAGAGGTATTAATAAGACCATCCTTCTGATGCATCGTCTTTTGATATTACTAAATCTTATGTCGGCAAATTTTGTTTTACTAAATACCAAGAGTAATGATAGAGCTATTCATACTCTTTTCCAAAAAGAAATTATTACTGTACCTTATATTCAATTTTATTATATGTCTTTATTAAAGGGTGAATTGAAGAAAAGTGTGGCTGTTACCACAGAAATATCATGTTAGAAATAGAATTAAAGAAATGTCCTATAAACTCATCCACAGGTTTTATCCAGCAAAACATTGTTTGCAAAAATGTAAAAGTGGGATTGATGTAAATTGTATTTTTGTAACGAATATGAGGAGACAGTTTTACACTTATTTTGGCAGTGTACATAGTCAGCTTATGGGGTGAGTTGCAAAATGTATTAATAACGATTCTTTTGTGTTCAAAACCTATGTTGTTAACAAAATTGTACATTCATAAATGTAAATTTACTGATATGAAACCAGATTTTAAGGTATTGATGACTGAAATATGCTTGTATAATACCAGTATCAACTCTCTAAACAAGAAACTCGACCCACTTTAAAATGTGTGTACTCTACAATGTATTTCATTATTACATATGTTATATTACATTTTGATTATTTGTATTTTATTTATAATTACCCCCTGGTATGTACATTTTTGTATTGTAAAATGTTATTTGCTGTTCTTTAAATAAATAATAAAAATTAATATTATCCACGAGTAGGAGCTAACGTGTTTCCAGACTTGAGAAAACCTCACGAGCATTAAACAACCTGTAATGTATTAACCGATAGCAACTCGCCTGTACAGCTACCTCGCCATTCACTATATCTGACTCTGAATAAAAAGGAAGGAGGGGGTTAGCACAGTTTACAGACGGGACTACTGACATAAAACTCATCCTGCTGGATGTTAAAAAGCCAGGTTAATCTAGTTTACGAATGGCTTGAATGAGCAGATTTTATGCTGTTGGCTGTGCACCTTACTGGAACCTGACGTTGCAAACGCTGTGTGTAAGACACGTTTTCTGCACAAACTCTGCAAATCGGTATCATCTTTTAAATGCTGTTTTATTAAGGCAGTTTTACACATTCACCGAACAACATCTTCCTGTCCAAATTATGGCAAAGTTGACCGTGAGAAAGTCATCCGCTGTCCCGAGGCTGTCATGTCTCTGCGATTCCTAGCGAACCCGGAAATATCGATACACTGCTTCGAAGGGCGCTTCCGGTGTTCAATTCCGCTGTGAAAAAGGTCTATTGGGTAAGCTAAAACTGTCCGTAGTGTATGTGTGTAAATGAGAGTGTATGAGTGTTTCCCAGTAATAGGTTGCAGCCAGAAGGGTATCCGCTGCGTAAAACATATGCAGGATAAGTTGGCAGTTTAATCCGCTGTAACGACCCCTGATTAATAAAGGCACTATGCCGAAAAGAAAATGATTGAATGAATGATAACGGAAATGTTTCAAATGGACACAAAAACATGATTGACCCACCCGGGATTTGCTTATTGTGCTGTGACTATTGCTAAGTGAAGTTGTAGGTGATCTTTAAAAGGTGAGTGCTTTTTTGTTGTTGCTTAATTTAACATCCTGATTACATGATTCTCTTGTCTTTAGTATATCATTAGTCTAAATAACCATCACCTAAAATAGCAGTGTCCGTCTAACACACATCATATTACCGCAACTACTCAAATGCCCACAAACTTGTAAACCAAAAGATTGCTTTCATTTCTGGAGTAGATTCGCCGTCAAGACAACGGAACATTGTGTTCTGTGCTATTCGCATTGTGTTGTGGGAAAATGCAGACATTTTATTAATATGTTTACATTGTGAAAAAATGCAGCACATTTCTTTAAAGGTGTGGTCCACTATGATGTTATATTTTAAACTTTAGTTGATGTGTAATGTGGCTGTGTGAACATAAACAACATCTTTAAATGTATACGCTCAAAGTTCAATGCCAAGTTAGACACTGGCTTTTACAGAGTTAGCTTAGCACAGCCTACAGCAAACAAAGTTTGGGTACTACAAAAAAATTACATCTAGGTCAATCTGATTACAAGCGCTTCAGGTTGTGCGCATACACAATGCGCAGACCCTACGTGCAGTGAAGGGGCATGGCCAGAGTCACTGTAATGCTGTAATGTAGCAGAGAAAGTAAAAATGTCATCCAAACGCACAGAACTTGTGCTGTTTCTGTATTTGGGCTTCCAGAGAACATGTCATAAAGACAGAAGTGCTTACAATTTAATTTTAATTGTGTTCCAGAGAATTATAATAAAGATATAGCTAGCATTTGTCAAAGGACAGCTTCCAGAATCTCTCCCAGTTTAGTGCTGGATTCGGCTAAAAACTCCTTAAAGAAGGAGCAGCTCCAAACATCATAGAAGAAGCTATGGATTGTGAGCCACAACCTGTAAGTATTTTTATTTGTTAAAATTGATGAACTACATGCAAAGTGTCTAGCGTTAATGGTATGTTGTAGTGAGGATGTAAACAAGAATCTAAACAATGGGAAATGATGTATGACATTGTTAACAATTTAGCTACAAATTCATATTTATCCATCAAATGGCTGTAAACATTCACAATCTTGACCAGTGCTGCAGTGTCTCTCTATGCAGCTGTTTTCCCAAAAGATATGTAAATGTTTTATATTACTTACACATCTTACATGTGTTATCTAAGTGCTCATTAAAATCCCTGGATGTCCTTCGAAAAAGAGCATGGATTTAACCCAGCATCCTGGCCAAATCTGCCCACTGGTGTCCAAAGTGCTATATAAATGTTAGGACTTATTATTTCCTCTGGGTGCTCTGGTTTCCACCACAGTCAAAAGACGTGCGATACAGGTCAATTGAATAAGCTAAAATGGCTGTAGTGTATGTGTGTAAATGCAAGAGTGTATAGATGTTTCCTAGTGTTGGGTTGCGGCAAGAGTAAAATCTGTGCTGGATAAGATGGCAGTTAATTCTGCTGTGGCGACCACTGATTAATAAAGGGACTAAGCTGAAAAGAAAATGAATGAATGAATAAATAGAATATATAGATTTGAATCAAATTAATTTATTATGACAGTTTGGTGGTCAACAAACAGACTTGAATCTCAGTGAATACTTGCTTAACATACATAAAAAATATTTAAAGCTTGAAATTTGTACTTTTAAATGAACCTAGTGCATTTAAAAACAATTATTTTTTAGTTTTGTAATTTTTATGAAACTAACACGAGGTACAGTCCCTCCTGTCAAACACACATCACATTACAGCAACTACTCAAACGCTCACAAACTTGTAAACAAAACAAAAAATCGCTTTCATTTCTGGAGGAGATTCTCCGTCAAGACCAAGTTGTGGATTTCTTCAGAAGAGCAGCGCGGTCAAATGATCATCGATTTCGACTGTGCATGCTCATTAGCTTGGGCAACCTAAAAATATGCCTATTTTGTTTGATTCTGCCGTTTAGAAACAAAATTTATGAGACTGTTGTTGTGTAATTTTTATTGGTGATTTCAAATATGTAATGTAATCATTAGCTTGGCCAGCAGTTTCGAAGAATTTGCTGTTTCCCTATTCAGAGAGAATGCCTGAGCATACTGCCCGGGAGGTGTTTCAAAGATGGCCACCAAGTGAAATGACTTGCCTTAAAGGGTCTGTGCTTTAAACTATAGTATAGTAGTGACATTTGAAAAGTAGCATGATATAGAAAACTGTTTGAATAACTGTAAAATCCCCTGTCAATTTATGATAAGACTTACAAAATAAAGAAAGGCTGCCAGAGAGATGACAACTCAAAGCACAGGTTGTGACATGAACTCATTCTGTCTTGTAAACTGTAATCAACTGTTGTTGTGCATCATTAGGTCTTCTACGCTTCTGTAGCAGCCATTAGCAACAAATTGAACAAATTGAGAGCCTTGCTACACTGAAGAACATTAGTCACTCTCAAGCAGAGACAGGGTTTTTCCTCCAGCTTAATGAGACGTGACGGGCAACAGGGCTATTCAATTGTTTCACATTTAGACACCTAACAAGTTGCATTGCCATCAGCTGATCTGAGGTGGTTCATCTCTTTTCAGTTTTCTTTTCATGTAACACAACATGCTGGGCTCATAGAGGCTTGCATGATGTGCTAATTCTAAACAAACACTGTCGCCATTCATTGGATCAGTATAACAGGAGCCATCTGGACCCTTGTTTGGCACAACTGTCTGAAGGAATGTGACTCTAAAGTGCCAATCCTCCCATTGGCAGACGCTATGACTGAGCCCATGGTAAAGGTGAGCTTGAGGTCTTGCTTTTTGTCTAAAAGGTTCTGGTTGATATCAAGTGATTTGAAGGCTTAGAGGCTTTTGTAGAATTTAATAATGATGTGGATATCATAAAAATTGATTTTCACCAAAAGCCTGCAAAAAAAAACTGGAAAGAGTGTATTGTGTTAAAAGTAGGATGTTTTGCAATGCAGACATTGTAAATGGCAAATCCAATAATCAAAAAATTTTATTTAGTATAGTGCAAAATTTATTTATCCCAAGCTCATTCTGAAGACATACCTCTATATTAATTTCTGGAGAGCACCAAATACATCCCAGGAGCTACATTTTTGGCAGTTTTTGTTTTTACAATGGCCACCAAAGACCATTGTGTCTACTTTATGAAACCTTAAATTTTTCTCGCGAGTGCCATTCGCACCTGCTCTTCTCGGGTAATCCACCAGAGGCCACTGTCAACTGACTATTTGACTGACTGAATGACTGACATACTGACTGATCAACTGACCCACCCTCCTTCCCTGAACCCAACCAATAGTGTTTTCAAAAGCATCGATTGACCTGCCCAACCGACAGTTTTAAAAAGCAATCTACAAAAAGAAAAGCCTTTGCTTTATTCTACCTTGTTTTCAGATTTTACCACATTCTCACTATTTTTTTCTTGTTGATTTTTGTTTTACCTGCATTTTGGAACTGTTCTTCACTGGACTCAAACCCCATCATCATAGTCAACTCCTCTCTGCGACTCAAGTCCGCCAACGTACATGGTGAGCTAACTGAACAAACTGGTAACAGCGGGAAAGCCGTCTATATGGAGGTAAGAAGTCAGCTGATAAGGAACAGCATCATACTGCCCCATTGAGTTCATTTTAAAAATAAAATGCAGCCCTACTTACGTCTGGCTACATAATCTGCGATCTTCAGAAATGTATACAAGGCAGAATATATATATATACAAGACTTTTGGCCAGTGGAGAAATTAAAATGGTCTTGCCGGACTGAGTCTGGTTCTCTCAAGGTTATTTTTCTTCACCCTCCTATTGATGAAGTTTTTTTCCCCTCTCCGCTGTCGCCACTGGCTTGCATGGTTCAGGATGTATAAAGCTACGCATCGATGAATTTGCTTTTCAGTGTTTGGACTCTCAGTAATGATTTCAAACCCCTCTGAACTGAGCTACGATGAACTGAACTTAAACACTAAAAACTGAACTACCCTGATCCAGTTACTATGACCATTTATGTGAAGCTGCTTTGACATATACATATATATATATATATATATATATATATATATATATATATATATATATATATATATATATATTCCATATCAGCTCACTATGTGGATTGGTGTCTTTAAATATTATTAATTGACATCTGTGTAAAGAAGGTGCCTGTTTGATTATTATTAGCATATATGCCAACAGTTGTTGTGTTGGGAGTATGTAGTCTAACTATGGAAAGACATAAAGTCATGACCTCTAAAACTGCTTTTAGAGTCACTTCATTTTACCTTTTATTTGAAAAAAAAGACAGTTTGTCAATTGCTTTCAATCAAAAGTTGCTAAAGTTTAAAATGTCATCAGATTAAGTCATACACCATACTAGCATATCTTAGAATGTACATCATATTCACTATAATGTTCGGCTTAGTCCCTTATTTATCAGAGGTTGCTAATTCCAGCATGTTTTAGGCAGCAGATGTATTTCCAACTGCAACCCAGTACTGGGAAACAACCATACATGCTCTCATTCACATGCTAGGATTAATTTAGTACATTCAATTCACTTATAGCACATGTTTTTGGACTGTGGGGGGAGCTGGAGCACCCGGAGGAAACTCACTCGAACACTTGGAGAAGAACATGTAAGATCCACACTGAAATGCCAACTGACCCGGCCAGGACTCAAATCAGCAACCTTCTTGCTGTGCTGTGACAGTGCTAACCATTAAGTCACCGTGCCAGATTAATCTTTTAAATACAAGCTTGAATTAAAATGCATATTTTTTGTCCATTTTGCCCTTCCGTCACTCTGAAACGGGGTTTTAGTCAACAAAAACATAATCTTTTGAAAAGTCTCTCCATAGTGGATTTCATCTTGCTGTGTGGACAGTAAAAACTAAGACTTTTTTTAAAAAATGACACATTTTTTGCCATGTGACAGATTCCAATAAAATGGTGGAGGACATTGTAAAGCAGTTTTTTTGGGTGCTCTATTTCACAGTATTGTTGAAGATTAATGTCAGTTTGTAAAAGCTCTCAATATCTCAAAATCTTTCAGAAGGCAAATGGAACCCTATAATTGCAAGGTAACGATTTTGCGACAACATTTCAAAGAGTTGTGTAGTAAATTAACACCTTAACACATACCAAAATGTTTTCAGTCATTTCTGTCAGATCCCGAGTTCAAACTTGGCTTTCTCTCGTTTCTGACAGCGTTTTTATCTTTTCTTTTTGACAGCTTTCCAATCTGCTCTCTCCTATTTGCTGTGGAGCTTTACACAGCTGATTGTCTTTGCCAATCAGTAGTCTTACTCGTTTACTGCCAACTGCCTTTCGTTCCTGCTGATTGCTGGTCCTATATCTGAAGCTGCGGTCACATTGGAGTTTGAGCATGTGATATTCTGTTATGTGGCGCGGGATTAAACAAGCTTTATTAGACATTTTATAAAGCGAGCGATTGCTCCATGTTTTACATTTCTGTCCAGATATGTCATGTTTTGGTCCTCGATTGATCTCATACAGTCAAGTGATGCGATTTCGCAGGCCAGAGTTCACCAAGCTTGACCTTTGCACCGCAGCAACCTGTGAAACTTAACGCATGACCCCGCGTTTCCGGTCTGACGCATTCGCGTGAGTATGAATGGAAGTCTATGGGAGGAAAAGCCGAGTGTGACCGAGTGTTAGAGTTGCCTACACTGAGTGCTGCTTTCTAATTGGTCTGTTTCTTGGTTTACTTCTGCGTTCTATATACAGTTCTCTGGAACCATTCTGGATTTGCTCTGCCCTGCTGAAAAATTGACCCTCTGCTTTGCCTGCATCTTGTACTGTACTACCAGCCCTGAACCAAAGACTTGCTTTAAAGGGTCAAACTCCAAAACACATTTTTTTGAGCTGTTGACAGTCATATATGTGTACCACGATGCTAAAAACACTATTAGGACACATATTTCTCTAAAAAGTGAAAATTGGTTGTTTTTGCGTTATTTTGAGCAAATTCATACTTGCGGTTTCAACTAAATTAATGAAGCTGCGTCACGGCTATGAGATCTTTGCATGTATTCCAGTGTGTAGACTGTCTGTCTGTACCTGGGAGTACTTCGCGACGTCTCTGAGTGTACTGCATTCATTCATGAGAAAGACTTGGCTCAAACCAATCAGCACAGTCTATTGTGTATGCGGTGCAACTTCATTAATATGCATAATATGCATCGAAGACTGTTTTACCTGAAACAGTGTTCAGACGGCAAAAAGATGACTCGTTGTGTTGCAAGTGGAAGAAGAATTCTTTGGTGATACGGGTTGTCAGTGTTGCTTTTATAATTTGCTGCAAGGAAGGTTTTGTTGTCATTTTCCCGCTATTAGAGGGCAGCTAGACTCACGTGTGGATTACAGTGCACGTGACGCGGGACAGAAATACTTGTTTAAGGAACTTTTTTTTTTTACTCATGAACTTTTGTCATCTGGAAATGGTGAAATCCGGATTTGCTGCTTGTCTCCTTTTAATAAAGACGCGGTTCCAGTTGGTGTTGATTGTCCTGTCTCCACAGATTTGGTAAGTAAGCGATCAGATGTCTTTGTTTGTTTATTCAGATGGTAAAGTTAGTTCGTATTGTCAGCAGTACTCTTTCAGTGTTTAAAGACAGACCTTAGTCAAATTATTTCTAAGTTTCAGAAAGTTTACCGCATGTTAATATCACTACAATATTATGAACTAAAAGATCTGCTGTAAATGCTGCTCTCAGATTGTAAACATGTAAACACAGCAATAAAACTATTTCCGTTATGCAGGATTTTTACCGCATTTTGTGACAGGAATAACACACACGGCTTTCTGACGCTACCTACTGACTGCATCTAAGTTACCAAGAAATGCGGAGGTTTTTATTCTTTCATTTCCCGTGCGGTAACAAACATTGCATTAAAAATACACGCTTTCAGCAATTCCTTGAACCAAATATCTAATTTGTCACGAGGGGCATGAATGAAATTCCTTAATAAAAGAGCAAAACTGCAGTTAAAGTCCACCATTTAAAGGGCACCAATGGTGAAAAGTCTACTTTTCAAGCTGTTTGGACAGACAAGTGTGTAGGTATAGTGTATAGACCGTCATATTGGGGTAATATAAACACACCCAGTCCTTTTTTCCACCCAGTCCTTTAACAACATAGAAAAACGCTTCAATTAGTCCACCGTTTTTGAGCGACCACAACTTAACGTATGAGTGCGGCCCCCCCGCCCACCAATATTGATTGACAGACGCGCATCACCATATCCTCAGTTTGTTGTTTCATGTCCACCATTTTTAGCGTGTGAGTCAAAGCGATATCCCTGGCGCCCAGCCACGATTCGGGACACTTCATGCTTCTGCCACGCCACAGAGCACCATCTGAATAGTTTCATTTTAAATAACATGCGAATGTGCATGTCTGAGTGTGCCGTGTCGCGGCTCTGGTGCCTAATTCAGTGCACGTGGTTATTAGTCTCAGTGTACAAGTTCGGCACTTTAAACTAGCACACAGTTGGCTGTAAAACTATGAAAAGACACAAATGATTTTGTTCTCTCTGCTTGGTCTGTGTCCGAGTTGGCTGAATGCTGATCCTCTCATGTAGCTTCTCTCTGTCTGCCTGTCTGTTGCAAACACAGAGTGGGGGAGCTCTTGGCTCCGCCCCCTTGTTACGTTGGGCAAGAAGCTAAAACTAATTTTCATGTGAAGCAACACAGCGAGCTGTGTAAACATACACAAAATAACACTTTTTAACACATTATTATAAAAAATCTGAACTGTGTTTTGAACTGAACATAAACTGGCACACTCAGAAAAAACATAATATTAATATTAAATCTTAAAGGGGTAAACTATGTGCCCTTTAATAATTTAACAAAAAATTCGATAACTGATACCCATGTAAACACAGTCACTGTCTTTCTCCCCTGCGTCTATGTGTTTGTTTTGCCTCTGTGAAAATCAGCGTGTGCCCAAACCGACACTCCCATTTTTATGAAAATTTTTATGTACCTTCCCTTTTTCCCTCCTCCGACACTCCCCGCTAAACAGAGCTGGACACGCCCACTTTACTGACTTTTTCCAAAGTAGAGGTGTGAAAACACCCTTCTGAAACCGGGGGGTTTCATGGCCCTTTAATGAAATTGGATTTTAGCCCACTACTGATTATTTTTCATGTGGTGCTGTTAATTTTTGTTAGAATCTATTCTATGGTTCTGACACGTGGTCCATTCCTCTGTTTATTTTTTACAAAAATTTTTTTTTTTTAAATCCAAGACCTGCTCTGGATCTCTGCGAGATGCTGAGTCTTTCTTTTGCTCATTTTCTTAAAAGCTTATTGAACTGAACTCCTCTGCTTTTGGGTCCTTTATACAGACACATGTGACAATTTGAGTGTAAATAACAAACTTTTGGAAAACAATTAAATGATTCTGTGGATGCAGAGCGTTTTTAGGAAAAAATGCTGTTTTCACTCTCCAGGTTAGTCAAGGTATAATGTGAACGAGACTTTACAACAGAGTGCAGATCTAACACTCGTAGAAATAAAGGTACGTGATCTGTCACTGGGGTGGTACCTTTTTGAAAGGTACAAATTTGTTACTAAAAGGTCCATAATAATATCTCAAGGATACATATTAGTACCTAAACAGTACAAAAGTGTCCCTCTTAAAATGTTTAGGTACTAATATATATATATATATATATATATATATATACTTTTGAGGTACAAATATTTACCCTTCAAGTACAAATGTGTACCTTTTTAAAAAGGTACCACACCCCAGTGACAGCTCTCGTATCTTTATTTATAAGAGGAAAATGCAGGTTTATTAGCAGGATGGTCAGGCAAGCAATTCTCAACACAGGGGCAAACACATGTACACAAGAAATCCAGAGACATGGTCAAAACACAGGTGAATAATCAGTACAGGCAGGAAGCAGGCAGCATAAACAAACAAATCAACAAAGTAAAGGTCTAACATGGAAAGGCAAGGAAAATGTGTTGCAATGCTCACAAACAGTATAACAAGGCTCAGCAAAGAGGTGTGCTGTGTATATATGTAATAAGTTCATGAACAGCTCCCAGCCTTGAGTGTGTAAAATCAACGGAATAAGAAACAGGTTTTTGTAAGCAGTGCATGACTGGAACTTGTAGTCCATAAACTGGCAGATTTGTAATTCTTTAGTGAATGTGTGTTTACCAACGATTTACCAGGATTAGATCGCAGGTGATTGTGACACAAGGGGATTTAAAAGTCTAATTCAGATAAGCTTTTGTGAAATTGTAAAAGACATACATTATGCTGTATTACTCAAAGCAATAAAATTTAATAAAATCAAATAATTAAATAATCTAAGTTTTGTAAAAATCATTAATTATTTTAATTGTATTTGATATCAGTTTAAAAGCTCACAATCAGGCTGGGAGACTCTGGTTAAGCATGAAATTACACATGCATTGGTGCATATAAGTGCAGTAAAAACACATTGTATAACAGTGCCGCACACCGAACATGATGTGCTGCTTCACTTGAGACAACCAAATCTCTTTAGTAGATTTACCCTTTTTGCCTCTTTGTCCCTAATTAACTTTTTATTAACCTCTCTTGACATAATGTGCAAGTCATGCAATTGTCTAATGTGCAGATGTAAAGATGAAGGGGATAAGAAATGCCACGTTGACCCGAATAAAACCCTATACAATATGCCCTACAACTATTTCACAAAACACCTTTTGATTTTAATATGAATCACTGAAGTCCCAGAGGCCAAACTCACACACTCATGAGAAGTAAATGTAAAAACATAGCATGAGAATGAGTCAATGTTAGTTTTCAGTCCTGTGAATTTTATTTATTTATTTTACTATTATTCATTGGAATATTTATATAGATGAGAATGATTTACAGGGACAGACAGAAGATTTTTTTTTTTTTTTTTTTTTTGCTATTTCTGCACAGAATTATTATAAATAAAAAATAAGTCTGCAGATTTTATGTGGAATGATTTTGAGAGCATTAAAAACTTAACACAAGAAATTAAAAAAAATTTTTTATTTAGGTTTACAATACAAATCCAATTACAACTACTTGTTTAGTAAACAAAACTAACGGAAAACTTTCATATTAAATACTGTATCTACTAAAACACAGAACAATTTACTTTATAAACTGAAATATACATAAATCATTGTTAAATAATAATACTGCGATTAATATAAAAACTGAATAAAAATATTAACACACATTTACAAACAGTGAGTTCATAAATAGACTAATGATTGGCTAAAGCGTAAATCTAATTATTGGCTAAAATCCTCTGAGTGCTCTGGTTTCCACCACAGTCCAAAGACTATAAGTGTATTGTGTGCATGTGAGAGTGTATGGATGTTAAAACATATGCATAAAACATATGCTGGATAAGTTAGCGGTTCATTCCACTGTGACTGAGCCGAAGGAAAGAGACTGAGCCGAAGGAAAATGAATGAATAAACGAATACAGATTTGAGTAATCTGTAGAAAATTTGCATCGATTCAACAAATAGAAAAATAACAGAACTGTATGACAAATAGTGAATTGTCAAATAAATTGATGAAAAATTCATAATAGCATAATTCAAAAACAAAAGATCAGGATGAATCAAATCTTAACTCCTTCCTTTGATTTTATTATTTTATTTAAATTTTTGAAACATGAATTCAGTTGTATTTTTGAGCAAATTATTAAAACAACAGAACTGTATGAGAAATAATTCATTCATTCATTTTCTTGTCGGCTTAGTCCCTTTATTAAACTGGGGTCGCCACAGCAGAATGAACCGCCAACTTATCCAGCAAGTATTTACGCAGCAGAGGCCCTTCCAGCCGCAACCCATATCTGGGAAATATCCACACACACATTCACACACACACACACTCATACACTACGGACAATTTAGCCTACCCAATTCACCTGTACCGCATGTCTTTGGACTGTGGGGGAAACCGGAGCACCCGGAGGAAACCCACGCGAAAGCAGGGAGAACATGCAAACTCCACACAGAAACGCCAACTGAGCCGAGGCTTGAACCAGCAACCCAGCGACCTTCTTGCAGTGAGACGACAGCACTACCTACTGCGCCACTGCGAAATAATAATTTATCAAATTATTGAAAATCTTTTGAGTTAAAAAATGTCGAGATGGAAAGAAATGCATATTATGATTTTACTACCTAATATGAATCATTAAATTACCAGAAATTTGCTAAATTTACAAACTGGTATTAAGTTAATGACAATCATAGCACTAGAATGAGTCATATTTCTATCCTTTGATTTTTTTTTTTTACTATTATTATAATTATTATCACAACTGCATGTGAACAAAGGGGGATTTATTTTTATGAACAGTGGTGTAAAGTAACAGATTAGATTAGATTCAACTTTATTGTCATTACACATGTACATGTACCTATAGCAACAGAATGCAGTTTAGGTCTAACCAGGGGTGCAATAGCAGCAAGTGCAGGATATAGGTATGAGTTATAAAGTGCAACAATAGAAAAAAACTATAGGTGATATTTTTAAAGATGGATGTACTATTAACAGTATATACAGGTTACATTAGCTATGAACAGAGATTTACAATAGATGAATATACAGTATGTACAGGTTACTATTAATAATCAGAAATACTCAAATAACTCATAATTAACGTTCAACGTTCTTTTCAGGAATTTTACTTAAAAAAAATTGCTTTTATTTTTTATTTGAGTAAATCATTTTTGCTGTATTAATACTTTTACTCCCAATAATTATCCTTCAACTTCCACTAACCTTTTTTACTTTTGGAGTAACTGTCTATTTTTCATTTACGGTGACTGGCTATGCAGAATAATCAGTCCCATAATTTTCCTTTAATCAAATCACACATAAAAAAAAATAGCATCCAATCGAATCACGCTTAGAAAAAAATGCATCAGACAGACTGACCTCAAGACATGGACACTTTATAAATGCAGCAAGCATGTTTAGTGTGAAAGCTAAAAAGATGGTAAGTCATGGGGCACCAACTGTTGGACACTCGTAACATGTTAGTCAGGGTTCAAAGTGCATGACCTAAGCATTAACAGCTAGTTTGCCCATTAGATTACACAACTTTCACTCCACATGTACTGTAAATGAATCAACCTGCTTCCTATCTGGCTTATTACAGGTGTATATATTAATGTAATGTGTGCTCATATAAAATGAATCTCACATTTTTAATTTATGGATGGCAAATAGTTTAACTTAAACTTAGAAACACCCTTAAAAGAAAGTGGCACTGGTGAAAGCTACACTTTTATTTTGCAGGGTATAGGTGGAATAATTTTCATAGCTTAATACTTCTCGAGTACTTTTAGAAAGGCTACTTTTTACTCTTACTTAGAGTTGCATTTAGAGAAGATACTTTTACTCCAATTGTACTGTTTGGCAAGTAATGATACATTTTTCTGAAAAAAATTTTGCATCTTGTGAGTTTAAAATGAATCTCCAAAGTCCCACAGGACAAACTCACAAACTCATAACAGTCAAATGCAAGAATCAAGATAAGTATATATTATTTCCTTAATTTGCTTTTTTGAAGCATTTATAATTTGTATTATTTATGCAAGTAATAAATGTCAAATAAGCGATGAATTCCCAAACAGTCCAATAAGAGACCTGTATAACAATGTGTGATCCATCTAACAAGTTACTGAGAGTCTCAGTCAAAATGCATTGCTGCAGGCCTGCAGATTACGACCCTAAAGGATTTTCTGTACCTGATTCAGTAAAGGAGAGCGGGAATCAATTAGAGCCACTGACAGAGGTGAAACACACAAGACGTGCCGCAGTATTGGAAAGCTCATGTCTGTCATGGTGCTTGTCTCATTCCAACACTAAAAGCATTGAAAATCAATGTAAGCGGAAGTGAAGCTAATGTGATCTCTTAAAGCGAGCACTGGAGCCGTTTCTGAGGCTGATTATCAGGAGAACATGAACTGAACATGGGTTTTAATTGCCTGTCGACACACAAGTAAACGAGAAGACTGGGTTCACTGGGTCTTTAAACTAATATGACAGACAAAAATTTGCAGCGATTACCCTTATGAATCATTAACATAAATGATCACTCTTAATTCTCTGCCCTCCGAATGGATGGATGGATGGATGTAGGCACTTAGCCAACGCAATTCTGTATCTTATATGCAAAGTACTTTAACTTATTTGTTACATTTTTTTGGAGACGCAGTGGTGCAGTAGGTAGTGCTGTTGCCTCACAGCAAGAAGATCGCTGGTTCGAACCTTGGCTGGGTCAGTTAGCGTTCCTGTGTGGAGTCTGTATGTTCTCACTGCCTTCGCGTGGGTTTCCTCCAGGTGTTTCGGTTTCCCCCAAAGATATGCGGTAGAGGTGAATTGGGTAGGCTAAGTTGTCTGTAGTGTATGAGTGTGAATAAGAACAACCGAAATTAAAACACTGGATGTACTGTAGGGTATATGCTATTTCAGTAAAAGACATTAGTTCACCTAAAAATCTAAATTGTGTCATTAATTGGCCACCCTCATGATGTTCCTGACCTTCATTGATTCATTGTCGGCTTAGTCCCTTTATTAATCCGGTGTCGCCACAGCGTAATGAACCACCAACTTATCTAGCAAGTTTTTTTTTTGTTTTTTTTATACGCAGTGGATGCCGCAACCCATCTCTGGGAAACATCCACACACGCACACACTAATACACTACGGACAATTTAGCCTACCCACCCTACCTTCTTGCTGTGAGGCGACAGCACTACCTACTGCGCCACTGCCTCACCCATGTTCCTGACCTTCAAGATTCAAATGTTTTTTTCAATGAAATCTGAGAACTCCCTCATCCTCCACAAGTGGGTCGCACAGGTAAAGTCTAGATAGAATACAGCTGCGGATACACACATCAATATGGTATCATTTTAGAAACACTGTAAAACAATCATTATATATATATATATATATATATATATATATATATATATATATATATATATATATATATATATATATGCAGTACTATGATGGTTGGGGCGTCACATAGAGCAGTGGGTTTACGGTTGGGGTACAAGTTGATGTTAAAAAAATATAATTTATTGGGTAATTTAACAAATAACATAAATAATACTCTGTACAACTACTGTTTTTACATTACTGTGATGGTTGGGGTTAGGGTTGGGGTAGGGGTAGACGTTAATAAAAAACAATTAGTGAGAAATTTAGTAAATAGGCTTAATATTAATAATTCTCATTAACTTCACATGCACATACATTTCTCTGCTACATAATTTGCGATGGCAAGAAATGTATATAGGGCTACATTTTCAGAATGAGCCTATATGTTGCCTGATGTATACACCAGATGCCTACGCACATCGTCCACTCTTTTAAACAAAGCACAGGTGCAACCGAAGTATATGTCAGTACCTCACCCCTACATGATACACAAAAAGAGCACAGTACTTCTGTAAAAGCATGCCCTATATTGACTCTAAGAAAAAAAACTGTTGAAATAAAGTCGTATACATATACCTGATAAATATAAACAGCACACACACACACACACACACACACACACACATATATATATATATATATATATATATATATATATATATATATATATATATATATATATATATATATATATATATATATATATATATATATAATGCAAAAACAAACTTTTATTTTGAGTGGGATTAATCGCAATTAATTTTTGCACAGCCATAATTATCATTATTACTTATAATAAAATGATTATTTTCCTGTAAACATTTTGTGTTCTAAAATTACTAAACTACATAGAGAAAATGTAGGAGGGGTAATGCTTTTGAGCTGCATTGACAGAATGATCAAAATCATCTTTAAAAAACAGTGGACCAGGAGGAGCCAAGTCGGAGCACTCACTCTGGTCCCCCGGGCTCTGAGCTGGTTGGGGAAATTTTAAATTGAACCAAAACAATCCACTACATTTGGCTTAAGATTGGCAAGCAAAATTCGGGACATTGCAACCTGCAGAACCTGGGAACTTTTAAAAAATAAAATCTTTGAAAAACAGTTAGCACAAGCAGTACCTCGGTGATCTACTATACTTCTACTATCACTGATCATAGGCTCAGCAGTTCTGCTGTGGCATTCTCAGAAATAAATTCATTGGCATAATGAAACAAGCAGACAATTAATAACTTATTTAATAAACTGTTAAATGATATCATAATGAACAAAAATGAGGGGAGAAGAGCATTTTTGCCTAAATCATTTGAATTTTAGAGGCTAATAACTGCATTCTATAGGCACCATCAGATACATCAAGTTCATCACCAAAATGAAAATGAAGGGCTGCATTAAATTTTAACATTTTAATGTATGTTTTCTAATTACGACAATTAATATCAATATCTTATATTTAATATACATCTAAACCAATGAGTTACAAATAAACAACACATACTTCTAATACACAAAAAAAGCATAGAGAGTGTGTGTGTGTGTGTGTGTGTGTGTGTGTGTGTGCGTGCGTGCGCGCGCTGAGGATTTGGAGTGGAAGTGTACATTATCTGCTCTAATGGGCTATGCCATTATTTATGACAAAGTAATTCTAAGCACGCTGATAAGTGTCTGATTAAGCATTGGAGTCGTATGATAAACCATTTGAGATGCTAATCCCTTGTGCTCGGGATGCTAATTTGTTCCTAATGTGTACTTAATAGAAGCTCGAATAATTGACTCATTTTCACAGGGACATAAGCTGTAATCTTGCATTAGTTCCTGTAAAAAGTAAGTCTTGGCTCCAACCCAATAAAGTGGTGGATGACTGCTCATACATGACATGATTTATGTCTGGTAATATAAAGTTATTAAAATTAAACATCAGTGTTTGTACCCGTGACAACGACTGATTAATGGTATCCTTTAGATATTAAACAAATTCATCTTTGTGGTTTTTCCGTTACCCGTCAGCTGTGGCTAGCCTGAGGTCAAATGTGGTCAGTTCAGACTTGGGAATGAAATCGTTATTTGTGTGAAAACAGGTGCGCTTACACGCATTAGAAGAAGTTATGAGGACCAGTAATAGAAGGAAACAAGCTGTTAAAGGCATACAAGTATGAAAGCAATAAAACGTTTTACAAAGGAAGCTGTGCAAATTAGTTTACAGGCTATATATATCATGTACACTAGAAGATTCATGGTTTGTACACTCTGCAACAGAATACAGTTGCTTGTCCTGTTTTACAATGATAGGTAAGAATTTGTTCTCACCCAGTTTGGTTATCCACTATAGCAGGACAGCAGCTTGTTGAAACAACTTCAACCATCAGAATCATACTAGAGAACTAGTTTATTTAGAAGAAAGAGATAAGATTCACTCTGTGTACACATGAGACTTTTTCAGTAGATGTGATACAGTTACTGGTTACAGTTGATATTTATGGAATACAGACTGCTGTTTGTTTTCCCATATGAGACATACTGTTTAAGATGTTAAAACAATTATAAAACAAACAATTACATATACTTTGTTTTATAACTTTGATTTTCAAATATTTTTTACTTCAAATCAAGGTTTGTAAGGTTATGCTTCTTCTCATGGTTTAGTTCATTGCTTAGCGTGCTTTAATGAAACATTCTAAAAATCTATATGTAAAACATACTTTTTACAACAATTAACATGAATTGGATGACAAAGTGTACAGTACAACAGGGAAACAATAAAAAATAATAATATAAAAATAACTTACAAAGAGAAATTAACTTATTATATAATACTCATATATAAATAAGTCCTTATAAAGTTTTTACACTTTTTTATTATTAACATTTTGTAATGTAGTAATTGAGTCATTTAGATCATAAAAAATTGGCAAATTGTGTTTTAAAAAGGAAAAAGTTGTGAATATATTTTACCATTAAAATAAACAAATTCCCTATATACATTAGTCTATGTTATGTTTCCCATGAAAAAAGTAACAAATAATGTCCTACATGGAAAAATCCAACCCAGGCTCATTCTGAAAATGTTTCTCTATATACATTTCGCAAGAGCCCCAATTACGTTTCAGGAGCTATGTTATTTTTTGCATTTTTTGTTTTCACGAATCCACGACAGGCCAGTGTGTATCTTTTTTTGAGATCTCAAACTTCTCTTGCAAGTGCCATTCGCACATGCGGTTCTCTAGTAAATCCACCAGAGGCTACCCTAAACTCAATCTACAAATTTAAAAATCAGTTCAGAAAAAAAAAGCCCTCGTCTGATTTTTACCACATTTTACCAAATTCTCACCCTGTTATTTAATTGTTTATTTAATTTATTTGGTTTCTGGTTTTGTCTTATCTGCTTTCTGGAACCGTTCTTCACCTGACTTAAACCCCATCGTCATGGTCATCCTCCTCATTCATTTTCTTTTTGGCTTAGTCCCATTAATAATTTGGGGTTGCCACACCAGAAGGAACCACTAACTTATTCAGCACATTTTTTTGCAGCGGATTCCCCGGATGGTCATCTCCTCTCTGCATCTCAAGTCCACAGACGTACATTGTGAGCGAACTGGACAAACTGATAACAGCCGGAAGGCCGTCTATACAGAGGTCAGTGGTCAGCTGGGAACAAAAAGTAACGACAGCATACCGCCCCATAGCATTAATTAACTATACATTCTTCTGGCTACAAAATTCATGATCTCCAGAAATAGGGCTACATTTTCAGAATGTTACATTTTGACACCCAAAAACAGATACGTCCAACTAAAACTTATGTTCTTAATAAGGACGTACTCACACTATGCTATCTGAACCATGCCCAGGCCCGTTTCCCGAATCCGGCTCAGGTGCGGTTCACTTGGCCGGCCCTCCCCTGGTTGGAAGAGGTGTACCAAAGCGCGGTTTACTTGGGCTCGAAGCCTGAGCCCAAAACTGAAGATGAAACATGACTTTTAAGAGACTGTTTTATATAGATTTGTTAATCATTCTTACTGATTGATGAACACAAACTGTCGTAGATTATTTAAGATGCAAACCCCTCACTGTACGACAGCTGCACCTTTAGCAAACCTAATTCCTGCAACACGAGGACTTTATTGGCTGTTCTCCAAAATATTTAATTGAGTTTCACTGCATCCCAAATGACTAAAATGATATAATTAAAGGAATCTCCACTGTTACTGAACAGCACATCATCGATGATGTAAGCGTTTACAGACCCGAATGTAACGTGAGTGCGGGCCGTCGGGGGAGACAGGAGGAGGGACAAGCGTGCTTCGGCCCTGTTTAAGGCTACTGTACATAGTGTGAGTACACCCTAAGATTATTAATTATGTAAAACAATAATGGGAAAACGGACCCTTTTCACAATGACGTCACTTAACTTTTGCTTTTTTCTGCAATGCAGTGTATTCATAATTCTGTTACCTTTAAATGGGATATTGCACAACAAACTTACAACAAACTGAAAAAGTTAACATTACATGTTGTGATTTAAGACTATTAAATTATTGGTTTTGTGTCCAAATGTTCTTTCAAAACTGAATACTGCACTGTAATCCCGAATAAGTTGACAAAACTCAAAAAATTTGAGGTAATCAGTTACGTCAAATTTTTTAAGTTATGAAATTATCTATTTTAAGTAAACAGAAACATTAAGTTTTGAGTTTGTTGTACTCATGCAAGACACTTCACCTAACTTAAAATACCCAAGTTACTCAGCTTATACGTTTTAATTGCAATTAACTTAATTGTTTAAATTTTTCCAAACTTTAAATACTTAGTCACCCAGCTCATACATTTTAATACCAATTAACTTAATTGCTTTAATTTCTTTCAACTTTAAATACTTAAATCACCCAGCTCATACATTTTAATAGCAATTAACTTATTTTTAATTATTTATCTCACCTTTACATACTTAGTCACCCAGCTCATACATTTTGATAGCATTTTTTAAAATTAACTTCTCCATCGTCAGTTTCACAAATAAAATTAGCCATTATTTTAATCTTTAAACCCCATAAATCTGTCAAAATAAATCTGTAATTTAAAACACACAGACAATACCATTTTAGACATTTATTGTTAAAGAAAAAATGTCCAACAGTACTTTCAAATTTGTCTCCTATGCAATTACAAATGTCTTAAAACGATAAAAACTATTAGACATAAAGAGATTGAAAATGAACACTATTCTGAAATTAATAAAAATTACCCACAATGTAAATATGATATCAGACATAAGAGCCTCAAGAAAAAACACAACTATAAGTTTGATAAAATTTAATAATACATTAATAAGTGTAAAACTTACTCTTAAGGCATTCGTTAAAAAAAAAATAATAAGTGCACATTCTGTGAAGTGACTCGTTTAGTGTAAACTACACAGAAACTGTATATATATATATATATATATATATATATATATATATATATATATATATAGTTGAAGTCAGAATTATTCGCCCCCATTTATTTTTCCCCCAATTTCTGTTTAACGGAGAGCAGATTATATATATATATATATATATATATTGTAGCGAAGCAGAGGGAAAACAGCGACACAGTTGGATAAGTTTACAGACAAGTCCCCGGAGGGTGCTTTATTTACAACGTGAATGGGGTGTAAACGGTGCTCTTCTTCAAGGTGAGGTGCTCTGGTGCTCCGGGAAGTAAGTGAAGGACAGTGAGTAGTCGGATGTGGGATCGTCACGAGCTGGAGTCTGCTGTGGAGAGACAGAGAGACAAGCGTTAGCGCATGGAGTCATTGGGTGAATGAAGCTCATCTTCTCCTTGCGTGGGCTTGGTTTATATGCCTCTCCACTTGATGACGTCCAGCTGTGAACGATCCTGTGTTGATGATGGTCCAGCTGGGTTGAATTAGCGACCAGGGCGACGTGGCATGTGTGCGCTCGTTACAATATATATATATATATATATATATATATATATATATATATATATATATATATATTCAGTCTTGGTTGAACTATGATTCTGTCATTTACTTATTCCAAACCTGTTTGAGTTTCTTTCTTCTGTTGAAAAAAAAAAAAAAAAGCTGAGACCTGTAACCACCGATTTCCACAGCATTTGTTTTCCTATTAGAAAGTCAGTGGTTACAGGTTGTCAGCTTTACTTAACTTTTGTGTTCAACAGAAGCAAGAAATTCAAGCAGGTTTGGGACAAGTGAAGAGTTAGTAAATGACAGAATTTTACATTTGGACAAACTATCCCTATATATAATAAAATGCATACTTACCAATTAAAGGTAAATAAATGTTTTGAAGTTACTACCCCAGAGACAGTCTTTATTAAGTTAAAAAAAAAAAAAAGCTCTACATCAACTCATTCTTTAAGGTTTCCATGCTACGAGACTTTTTATTTTCCATCATCCATGCCAAGCAAAACTTTTTGCACAAGTTCAAAGTCCTTTACTATATATTATGTGAAGAGCATACATTAATCCATACAAGACAAGAAAGGTCTGGAAGTGTGCTGTGGGTGGTGTCCAATTCATTCTTCAGGACAACAGAGACCCTCAGTGAATGCAGGGCCAATAAAGCATCTTCAGTCAGCAGGATTATCAATCCAAAAACATAATTCAAGGATATTAATGTAAGGACAGTATCACAATGACTGAGCCAATATTATATGATTCATCAACTATTCTTGATTACAAATATGTTAAGTAAAAGTTTTCAAAACTTTCATCTTTTTATTAAACATGCCTAATTGTGAAAAGAATGAATGAAGTCTTACCATGGTGTTCCTAAAGAATCTTAAGTCACGCTCACGCAGCAAGACCAAAAGACCTCTGATAACAGTAGTCCGTCATGAACTGACATCATTCAGTTCCTGGAAATCAAGAATCAATTTTTTAAAATTTAAAAAAAAAATAATAATTCAAATTATATTTTAATGTATACTTTAACACGTGACCCCAAACATACCTGCTCATCATAAACCTTTAAAAGATTAGCCAGGGTATCTGCTGTCTTGCCAGTTTTGGATGCTGTTTGCCTTAAAATTGTCATCAAATGAAATAGGTGGTGGTCCAGTTTTGCAAAGAATTTGTGGGGAAAATTCTCATTTGTAACATGTTGGTACTCTGCAAACAGCAAAAAGAAACAAGAGAGAATTTCATAAAACAAACCCACACCACAAAATATACAATTCTAGAAAAAATGTATTAATATTATTATTATGTTTCATTTACTTATCTATTTTTTACCTCAGATGAAAATCAGGTGTTGATCAGATGTTGAAAGCAGGATCTTCATGTTGTAAACTGAACTCAAGGTCTAGCTGAAGTTTCACTTTCCTTGCTGAAAAAGTATCATTGATAAATACACTGTAATATTTATTTTATCTGGATATGCCAGGCATAGTAGTACAAAATAAATATATTTTACCCACCTTTCACATGCCTCCATTTAAGAACCTATCTGTAGTCAGCAACACCCGACCTTCAATTCTGTATGTACACAAAGTCACAGTGTCATTTAGCTGAGAGTGGAAGTAGTACAATTGCCTGATGTCTAACGTTAACCTCCAAAACGGTTAGCAATAGAGCTGATTATCATGTTAGTTGCTTTAATTCGATGAACACAGATTTAAACAGTATTGAAATTTCTAAAACTGAATAGGACGACAAAGAAATTTAAGGCCTGATTTTAAAAGCTAGAAATAACAAAACTTACCTTATTGTCTAATGATGTAAAAATATATAGACTAAAATATTTATATTTTTAAGATATAAATATATTTTAAGCTACAAAATTTGCACATCAGAAAACTGTCTTTTTTACCACGTCTTGAATATTTTGTTTTGTTATTATTTTATTTAATAACATAATTTTGTATTAATGTGTTATAGATATGCATACTTTGTTTTTTAGGCTGTTTATATTCTCTCCAGAGTAGACATCTTAAAAAATAGATTGAAAAAAAAAAAAACTTTTATCATACCTTTAAAATACATTTGACCTAAATGACATTTAAACTCACTTAACTGATCGCATTAATCAGGTAATCATTGATATGCAGAGATGTCGTCTTAAGCGCGAGGAAATATTAAGTGTTGATCAGTGCTGGTGATTGAGGTAAAGTTAGTTTTATATTTACACATTCAGACTTTCTCCTTAATAATATAATTTCAGAAAGGTAATTTTTGCATATTCTAAATGGTGAAATCATATTAGCAGCCAATGACTTTCAAAGTACAACATTGTTCAGTCAAAAAAAATAGTGCATTTAGTGTAATGTTGTTTTCATGTCATACTTGCATGTGATTTCAGAACGAATAGACAAAGAACCATGGTAAACAATTTATGGAGCGAGTCACAAGTTGTTACTAAATGAATGTATGAATATAAAACCAACTTTACCTCAATGTGGTAGTGTAAAATGAAGCTCTGCTCTGTACCTGCTCAGGTGAGGAGCGCAGCTTAAATGTTCTCCGTCAGGCTATCCTCATACATGGATCAGCAAGCAACAAGCTGCGTGTGACAGAGTTAAGTTTTGAGACTACGTTTTTGCGCGTCATCAGAAAATACCGTTAAGTGTTTAGGCGGAGATCATTTGAGTTATGATTAACGTTACGTTTCCGAAGTGCCTACAGATCGCGAAGATAATACCACATTCACAGACTGGATGGAGTTCAGCGCAGCGCCATGACATGCGGTTGTGAGAGCGCACGTCTCCATGACAACTTCAGCACAGGCTGAGAAAAGGCATACTCGCGCCAAGATTTAAATTTTTTTGAAAAATGTAATCTGCCGATTTTAAATATTTTTGTCTTTATCACACTCTGTTAAAATTCAGAGTTAACACATTACAACTAACGCTAACATTGCACTGATTCTAACTTTTTAAACAGTAATGTTAACGTTAGTTAGCAACAAGTGAGGCTAAACATGTTTTCTGTAATGTACGACATGTAAACGCACCCTGATTAACTCTACATTACATTGAACTGTTACTGTGATTATATTAATTAAAACATACATTTAATATTTCTTGGATTTGTAAATATTTTACTTACTGTAGTGTGAAGCGAGGCCGATCCGCCATCTTGAAAAAAACGAATGAAGCATGAGCACGTACGTGAACCTGGATGACGTCAGACGCAAAATCACTGGGCTGACAGAATTTGAGTTAATGAAACTTTAAAGAGACATTTTGTATAGATTAAACCCAGCAGAATTGTTCACCTTACTTGAAAGATTAAATTTTTACAAACTCAAAAATAAGAAAAAGTTCTAAATACTCATCAAGGTTAATTAAGATAAACGAATTTTAATGATTTAAGTTAATAGAACTCAATTCAATTAATTAGTTACAGCATTAGGGTTTACAGTGTGCTTTCAGAGTTTGAAAATGATTAGGTCTCCTCAAGTTATTAAGAATATAAGAGTAGGCTATTGTTTAAGGGGGGAAATATATTTGCAAACCTTTCACTTATTAAATTTAATATTTTGTCAATAATTTATTTTTACTTCAAGGCTCTGCATATAATTGCATATAATCTATTATATATATATATGTTCCAGCATATGTAAAAGGCTTAATTAATTTTTTTTTTTTGCCCAACCCTATCTATAGTAAATATACAGGTGACTAGATAAATTTTCTAAGGGTAGTTCTGTGTAGGTGGAAGTACGAAGTAATTACAGTCATGAATTTCACTGCTGCACACTGTGAGTGCATATTAACAAAGTTTATTGTTCACTTTCAGCTTCTGACAGAGCATTTTGAGCCAGAAACTTTGACATGTGAAGTCAAACGTAACAAGCGGAAAGAGAAGAAACGTGGCACATTAGCAAAAATTCACTAGATTCCACAAGGCATAAAAGGTCCATTGTCTACAGCTCACCAAAATAGTCAATTTCAAACCAAGCAGCTTTCTGTTGGTCAGTGTGACAAATTCTTATTTTGCCCTCATGCGAAGCTCCAACTCATGCTGATTAACTGAAATTGACACATGATCACAAGATGAGGGTAAATATAGTTGCATACTATAGGTCTTCAGACTGACCTCCTGTACCCTCATGTCTGGACTCACACAGAGGCCATCTGACTAACATGTGAAAGAACCAAATGCAGATTTGTGGTTTGTGAGTTTGTTTGTTTTTTCAGTGATGACAAAACACAACAAGAAGACTTAAGAAACACCCCAAGTCTTTTCTATTCTGTATAATTAAACCTCAGCTGGTTAGCCAGTGGTCTGTGTCCATATCTGAAGCTAAACCTACTATAAATGTGATCCCACTTTCACCACAATTCTTCTTTTATCTGTTATTGCTTTGGTAGAAGGTTATAAAGAAATCAGAAGTGTGATGCATTAGCAAAATTAGAACAAAAGTCCATTGTCTAATGTCATTAGGGGAGCGACGTATAAATGCAAGGCACAAAAATCACTTTCAAAACAAATGGATCTCTGTTGGTCAACACTGAATTTGTGAAGTTGAAGCCAAGGAAAATCTGAGTGGGAAACTTTTTTTATCCTAAATATATAAATACTTAAAAATGTACTTAAGTGCAATAGTGAATTAAAAACACTTTAACAACGTATACAATACCTAGTTACCAACTAATTGATCAAGTTACCGGTCCTACATGTCAGATTGGCACTATTTTATTAATTTAAATAGAAAAAAGTGATCCAAGTTAACAACAATAAAAGTACAGAGTGCCTCAAGCATCCATCTTAGGCCCTCTATTGTTTTCAATGCTGCCCCTTTGGCAACATTATTAGAAAACATGGCATGATCACTTCTTTAAACATGCTAATTTCTGCTTGGATGTAGTCCAAATTTATTGTCCACATAATTATATTACGCAAAAATTTTCCCAACATAGGCTCATTCTGAAAACGTAGCCTTATAAACATTTCTGGAGATCGCAAGTTATGTAGCCAGATATGGCTGCAATTCATCTTTAATACAAACACTATGGGCCGGTATAACGCTTTCATTTTCTCGCTTACCAGCTGACAGCTTACCTCTGTATGGACGGCTTTCCCACTGTTACCAGTTTGACCAGTAGCTCGCCATTAACATCAACAAACTTAAGACACTAAGCTGAGTTGACCACGACAATGGGCTTCGAGTCCGGTGAAGAACGGTTCCAGAAAGCAGGTAAGACAAAAACAAAAGTTAAAAAATAAACAAGTAAATAACTGGGTGAGAATGAAGTAAAATCTGAAAACATGGTAAAAATCAAGGGGATTTTCTTTTTCTGGATTGCTTTTTAAAACACTGCAGTTGGGCTAAGGGAAGGGGGTGGGCGAGTCAATCTGTGCTTTTTAAAACTATTGGTTGGGTTAATGGAAAGGGGTGGGTGGGGTGATCCAGCCTGATCTCACGAGAAAACGTAAGTATTTTACGTTTTGCCAGTTTAGTGGCTAATTCGTACGAATTCGTTCGAGTTCAGTCGTACGAAATGGTACGATTTTAAAAAGGAGGCGTGGCACCTGACCCCACCCCTAACCCCAACCGTCATTGGGGGATAAGCAAATCGTACTAAATTGTACGAATTAGATCGTACGAATTCATACGAATTAGCCACTAAATGAAAAAGTTACGAATTGCCGTGAGATTGTGTTGGGTGATCGGTCGGTTGGTTGGTCAGTCAGTTGACAGCGGCCTCTGGTGAATTCATGCGAGAAGAGCAGGCGCTTTTTGAAATCTGAAAAAGTGTACACAGCAGCCTATGGTGGATTCGTGAAAACAAAAACTCCCAAAAAACGTAGCTCCTGGGACATATTTTGCTCTCTTCAGAAATGTATGATCCCAGGTTGAATTTTACAATTCTGCAGATTTATGCAGAATGTATAATATAATATAGTAATATGCACAATATTACTTTACAAACTGTATTGTAAAGAAATCAAATGAACACTCTCATATTAGTCAATAATATTACTGAAATTTATTTAAAAACTGATTAAATATAAACTTACACACATTTAATTAAACATACAGTAAATAAGTAAATAAATAGATTCCGTCATAGGCTAAAAAGGCATAAAATCTATGCTGGTTTACCTCTACGGCATGTTGTATAAATGACTTGATCAGAAAATAATGTTAAAATTTTTGTATTGTAAAAATATATATGTGAAGAGTTCAGATGCAAAAACCTCTACGCACCATCTGAAATGTTCTTCTAAAATGAGTATGTTATCAGGCTCCTATGTATAGTTTCATTCATTTTACTTTTATGGCAAAAAAAAATAAAAAGTTTTTTCCAATGACTTTAAAGTAAAATAAATCTACATAAAGGAGGCTGAGAAAAATTTTCATTTTCAACTAAAATGTTGATGGCATTTAGAGGTTTTCACATCTGAACTCTTCATATATAATTTCAGAAGTAAATATGCTTGTGCACACGATCAAATGAATTACTCTGGTAAATCCTGTGTGTACTTTTTTTTTTGTGTGCCACAAACACTAATATATGCAGTAAAATAAATATATTTTAGATTTTGAATGTCACATTGTGTATTTCTCTTCCACATATGCTTTCCTACCTTTTTAGGCCCCTCTCCAGACCAGGTCCTGAAGGGAACAATTCGTCATGTTTAATGCGCCTAATCAGGGGCAACTCTATTTATATCCATAAACAGTGCGACCTCCCCTTTAGTAGTTGTGTATTTTGGGTAGTGGGACATGACCGTGGCGTCCGAGTCTCCTGTGTGTCCTTAACACACTGAGCAACACAGTCCTCATTTGTTGGGGTTATTTAAATGTGTAAATGTAATCCTCTTAGCTTAGGGTCTGTTTCAGGAAAAAAAAACCCACATCAACAAACAGCTATAAGACAACACACGGTATCTATATTTCATATCCTGACCTATATAATAATAGATATAAACATGTGCTTCCTTTCAAAGTGAGCTCACGTTTCTGTAGGAAGAGCAGCAACTTCAAATGCCAACGCATTGCGGAGGAAAGTGAGGAATATTTTAAAACCCATGGGGTTCCCCCTGTTCCCAGTGCACAGATTTAAGCCGTGTTTCCATCCAGCTGACTGAACTGATGAGTCCAACCTGACAGAGAGAGAGAGAGACTGAAAGAGAGTCAAGGACATGGAGGATTTGAGGACACAACACAAGACAGAATGAAAGCGGTGGGTGGCGAAAGATAAAGAAGCCTTTGTGTGTTTTCAAATGAAGGATCACAGAGACTTGCACTACCCTTGAAAGCACTTTGAAATATTTCATAGTAAACCAAGGTGACAGAAAATCAGTTTTAACTGCAACTGTTTAACGCGCTGAAACAACACTTATTTCGTCTGGTAAATATCTGGGCTTAAATAAAATAAATAAAGAGCTTTTATCCACTGGCAAAGCCTATTTTTAGTCAGCAACTGCCACTTTGGATTAGCATCAAATTGTAGCATGTACTGCCCTCTGCTGTCTGAAAAACACATTGCACACTGACATATACTGTAGAAACATATCTGTGATGTTATAAATCAAATAGCAAATTGTTTTTATGATTAGTACACATTTTTACAAACCTAACATGAAAAATCTAGATGATTTGGTATTGCACTTATTGGCAATCATTCATTCATTCATTCATTTTCTTTTCGGCTTAGTCCCTTTATTAATCTGGGGTCGCTACAGCAGAATGATCTGCCAACTTATCCAGCATATGTTTTACGCAACGCATGCCCTTTCAGCTGCAACCCATCACTGGAAAACATCCATACACACTTATTCACACACATACACTACGGACAATTTAGCTTACCCAATTCACCTATAGCACATGTCTTTGTTTGGACTGTGGGGGAAACCGGAGCACCTGGAGAATATATATATATATATATATATATATATATATATATATATATATATATATATATATATATATATATATATATATATATATATATATATATATATATATATATATATATTTATATATATATTTATGTGTGTATGTATAAATATACATACACACATATATATATATATATATATATATATATATATATATATATATATATATATATATATATATATATATATATATATATGTATTTTTTTTATTTATTTTTTTTTTTGTGGAACAAATGAAACACTGAACTCTGGTTGTAGTTGTAGTTCACATTTCTACCAAAGAACAGCTGAAATTTAAACAATGCATATTGAACCCTACTCGAATATTAACACAATATTCTAAAGACATACTGTACATTCAATTTTTTATGTTTGTGTGGAACATAAATTGAGCGATTTATCTGAAATGTAGCTTTACAAAAATAAAATAAACATATACTTTTTTCAGGATTTTTTTTTAAGTTAAACAATAACTGTCCGAATGCATTTTAAAGACCAGAGCAATCAAATACTTTTTAAAATTTGACATAAGTAAATCAAACATTTAGATTCTGGACATAACAAACAAAAATAAATAAGTAAATAACCACATTGTGTTTTTGTTCAAACAATGCACATGTATACCAATAAAAATAGTTTATAATCAACGATGATTTCATTACATTTATAGACCAATATGACGCAATTGCCTTCAAAATCAAGTTATCAAATGCAGCATAAAATCAGATAATTATATTTATATTATCAATGGGGCAACAGTCAATGATTCGTTCTTTATGAAAACTTTCAATAGAATATCCTTCTGGAAACGGAAGAGCATATTTTTGTTATCAATACCTCAATCTCCAAGACAACTACAATAGGCACTGAATAGTTATCAGTAAATAAACTAGATTCAAGGCCATCTTATCTGCACTGAACTGTCAGTATATTACAGGGTCTGCACTGACACCTAGCGGCCAACTATTCTGCAACTAATCTTGATATTTCAGAAGAAAAACAAGACATCAGACTTTTTCCTTTTAAATTCATTTTTTATTTCTAACATTACACAAACAGATGGATAAAAGCATTCCAGCCCATATTTGAATCAAACCTTCAGTTTAACTTTAGCAAAAGACCATCACTAGTGTAATCACAAATGATGTTAACATGTTAGACAGAACTACCGCTTCTAAGGTACCATTCAAGAGATTTATTTTATATTAAAAGTAAATTGTAATAAAGGAGGCATTGAGTTGATCAGAACAAAAACTTTACATTATTATAAAAATATTTCAACGCTGCTTTTATCCAATATTAAAATACTAAACTGCTTTCAACATTGACAATGTCAAAATCCAATGTTTTGAATGATCATGCGACACATAAAACTGGAGTAATGTTGTTTAAACGTCTGCTTTTTCATCACAGGAATAAATTACATCTGAAAATATATTTATATAACAATTATTTGAACAATAATATTTAACACTTTTTTTTAGTAAATCTGATTAAATAATGCAGTCTTAGTGAGCATAAGAAACTTAAAAAACAACAATGACAATCTTACCAACTACACTTTTGAAAGACATGCATGCCTATAAATACTTCAATAGACTGATTTATCCCTCTCTGTATAGAAACAAGATTCCTTAATGTTTACTCAACATTCAACCTCCCAAAGACTATGATATATCAGACAGTCAGACTTGGTCCTATTCCCAATAGCCCTTTATGCTAATAAAATTGAAAACACAACAAACACAAAACAACAGCATACAAATTTAAACCTAAAAAAGTGGACAGCGGAGTGTAGTACAAAACCAGCAGGTAAAGCTCAGTAAAGTGTGTGTATGAGGAAGGAAAGTGAGGGAAGAGTGGCGCTGACAGGAGACAGACAGTTTACACAGGCTTGAGTTAGTAATGGAGAACTGAGACTGACACATGATGCCTCACTCTCGCCCATCCTGCATGAGCCACTCTCTCCCAGTCAATGTTTAAAAAGCACATAGATCACGTTACACACTCAAATACTGCCATGGTGCTTTCTTGATAGTGTCCATGCAGTCTATGGTGATTCAGATTTTTTGACATAATTCAGATCCAGCGGGCACCTTGACGTCAAGATAATGTCAAAAATGTGAATCGATTTGATGTCAATTGACTACTCTGATGGCAAAATGACGTACAATTGACATCTAACACTGGCGTCAAATCACATCAGAAACCAATTATAGATCATTTCAATGTGGTCATGACGTTGGCCCATGAACATTTCCTGCATGTTATCAAACTAATGCATAACTGTAACAAGAGGCAATTCAATCATAACTTCATGGTAAGACAGCTATAATAACATTATTCATCAATATGTGGCTCTTTTTGGATTCTCGGAAACTATAGAAGTGAAAATGTAAAACAGGAAACACGTTAGGACCATTGTTTTTGTTTACATCCCTCAAAATGATCTACAGGACAGTGTTTTTAGATGCATCACACATCAAGGTAGTTTACTTGTAGGGTAACAACCTCCAGGGTAAATTTGGAATGGAAGCTATCAGATGAATAAAACCTTTGTTATATTATAATACTTTTTGTCCTTGGTTTGGGGGGTGTAAAGGGTATCAATGTCTGGATGCCAGAATTGACATCAAATCGATTTGTGTGTTTTTTGATGTTGTTTTAACTTAAGGGACATGCTGGATAATTTGTATCCCAAATGTTCAGAATTGACTTTTTCACAGTTGTGTTTGTAGGCCATCTCAGACATCTGGCGAATTATTTCTATTTTTTATTTGAACTTTTTGGCTTATGAGATATAAATTTCAATTTTAAAAGTGAAACTTAAGAGATATAAGACCACGATTCTGAGGACGAAAGTAAGAATTGCAAGATATATGCTAGAGAATATCGCAAAAATGAATCAGGATTTTCAGTTATTAGAATTGCAACTGCAATTTGTTTGTTTGTTAAATGTCCGATTTTGGGTTTCCTAATTTATTGCTAGTCACAGGTCAACATTAAAGGATTAGTCCACCCAAAAATGAATTACTCTCATGTTCCAATCCCTTGAGACCTTTGATCATCTTCGGTAAACAAATGCAGTTATTTTACATGAAATGCAAAAGCCTTCTGATCATCCATAAACAGTAATGGTCCCAAGTTAAAATACAGACAAAAAACCAAAAAGAGTGAAAACATTCCATGTGTAAAAAGGACTTTGTTAGCCAAGGTATTTTCTTCCTCATCAAGTTGGTGTATTGCCATTAGATTCATTACCTCAACATACATGCATTGTACTGCTGTAATAAATGAATAACCTGGCAAGAGAAGAGAAGACATTGGCAGGCAAAGTGGTTCTTACAGTTTTTTGTTGCAAACTAATTGTTCTTTGAGTCAGATTAAACATTTTGACAATGTATATATTTATATAGGGTGCCCAAACTTTTATGAAGTGAGCCAAAGGTAAATATGGTTGCCAAGGGTTATTTCTTAATGTATTTAACAATATTTAAATAACTAGAAAACATTGCTTTATTGTAACTAATACGGTATATATTTTTAAATTTTAAAATGATTTTATTACTGTAAAAACAAAACTAAATCTAATTTTTAACAGAATGGAGTTACACTAGTTTTTCCTCTTTATTTGCTTGCCGATATCTTCTGGATAGTCCTCTATTTGTCGAGTGAAAGTATATTTTAAAAACTCTGATTTGTTTACATTTAATTGAAACATTTAATTTTCAGTTTGTTTGTATTTTTATTTTTTAATTTTTTTTTTGTAGCCCAGTGATAAAAAAAAAGAAACAAAAAAATGTTACATAAAATTAGAAATCATCTGTTAAAGGCGTTCACTAACCCTCTCCATCATTCTCAGATGGTGTGGTGGGCCAAATCAAAGGTTGGAATGGGCCAACTTTGGACAGAAGACCCTAGTTTGGGCATCTCTTAAACAAATATTTCATGCACAATATTATGTTTTATTCAAATTCAATATCATTTTAAGACTGTTGAACACGAGATATTAAAAAGTATAACAGTTGTTTTAGACCCCACCAACTTTCACTGTATGGACTAAAAGTCAGAATAATTTTTACGATGTGTTCTTGTGTTCACTATAAAACAACTGACAAAGTGAGCTGAAAATGAACAGAATTTCAATTGTTCTCTTCACACTTGTTTTTCATTTACCTGACGCTTTTTAGAATGTCAGATAGCATTCGTTCATTCATTACTGCACATTAACTGATGAACACGCTTGATCAGACGCAGGATAAGATTATCCCTGCTGTTTAACCCTGCAATGCATCATTTCCTGCAGCTAGTGAATTACTCTGGGAGTCGCTTCACTGCTGCTGTCAATCGCAATCACTGGCTGAGCACAAACAGGACAAACTGTCAGGAAAAGATGGCTAATCAGCGCTGCAACTGACAACTTCTGCTGAACCAGAAACTCACTGTCCTTCACTACATAAGCTCTGATATCACTCCTCATAAACCTTGATATCAGCTGATGGGCCAAATGCACTCTAGTACACAACACCTCAGATTACCACACTAAAACAGAGCAATTTCTCAAAACATAAAGATTAGAGTGTGGTATGAACATACAATTTGTTATAAGTTTTGTTTTTGAAAATCTCTTGCACTCATCAAGGCAAGTAAAAATTAAATTAAAAAGAAAAAAATAATAATTCAATAGCAATAATGGCTGTTTTTAAAAAATGTAAATACTAAAGCACTATTAAACGCTTTGATCAATAAATGCAGCCTTGAAGAGCATAAATCATCCTAGACTTTTATATAAAGCATGCTGTGCAAAATCAATTTCACAATATCTGTCGGAAATAAATTGAGTGTACATTCCATTAGCTACAACTGATGAACCTAGTCAGATGAGCCACAAAACATCTGCAAATAATAAAACACGGATCAAGTCTAATTGAATGCAATCGCATTAAGCAAATTAAAGTACCTTGTCAAGACGGCAATTATCAAATAATAAATAAAGCTGTAGTCAATGAAGCTGTATAAATCTGTAAATAAAGATTAAAAGTAAACAATATATTATCTATCATTGTGATAATAGTATGACAAATACTGATCATTTCATTAGTAAACAAAGCAAATATCTCATCAATTATAAGGTTTTATCTGCGTTCTAAATGATTTGGAGATATTAAGCTTAAAAGTTTTTGCATTCCATAGCAAACAGAATGTGTGTAACAGTTGTTGTTTTTTTTTTTTATTAAACATCTTAAAACGTAAACGTATAATGAGTTGTCATTTAATAAGAATGTTAATTACTTAATTTTGACAAAAATTTCAGATAGAACCTTATAATTCTAAGGTGACGATCTGTCATGAAATGTACAAATTGATCTATAAATTAAGAAAAGCAAAATGTGAACAATTATAGGATTCAAGATTATCCGATTAGACAAGGTGTTGCTCATTATTGTTCTGACTGTAATCTATATCACAGAAGAGAGCCAGCTAGAAAACGAACATCACACTGATCATGACTGAGACCAGTATAACAAACTCAAACTAAACATGAGGAATGAAATAATGAATGAGATTAAGCAACACTGCCTTTAAAACAGCCGTTGAGAGTCTTGATTAGCACTAGTAATACATCTGAAGGGTTGGTCACAGACCATATCATTCCAATATATAGAATTATTGTTACAAAAAAGAAATTGTTACAGTATGATAAAAATTCAGCTTATTTTAATGCCATCATGCAAGACGCATATGCTCAAACACAGTAACTACACATTAGTCAAATTTGAAATTGGCCTTTTTAAGACCATGATCTGCATTTGACAGGCAGGTTTGCATAAAGGGATAGTGCACTCAAATTTCATTTGCTTACTCCCAGGGCCATTTATATCGAAGTTGATGTTTAGCCTTGGTGATGGTTGGCGTTTCATAACATCTAATTTTTTACAAGGTAGGTTGTTAGGCCAGCGCTCAACACCCAACCTGGAGGACCAGGACATACACTACGGACAATTTAGCTTACCCAATTCTCCTATAATGCATGTCTTTGGACTAGTGGGGGAAACCAGAGCACCCAAAGGAAACCCACACAAACATGTGAAAACATGCAAACTCCACACAGAAATTCCAACTGATCCAGCCAGGGCTCGAACCAGTGACCTTCTTGCTGTGAGATGACAGCGCTGCCCACTTTGCCACCTTGTCAAGCCCAAATTGTTCCAAACAAGTTAGATTTTTTTTTCTGTTGAATACAAAAAAGATACTCAAAGAATATGTGAAACCGGTAACCATTGACATCCATAGTAGGAAAATACTACATTCCTACCATAATTCTTCACATTTTACCATATATACATTTGTTTATGTTCAGAACAAGTCAGATGTGATTAAATGACAGAACTATGGGTTAACTATGCCTATACATTGTTACTAAAAGCAGTCAAAAGCAGGGTTTTGCCTTTGTGAGGCAGCATTGTGTTGACATGGTAAAAGATAAAAATGGAAGCATGTACACATCTTATTCACATTTTGTTAATGCTACACAGAAATATTCTGCACTTTGGGAAACTGCATTAACATTTAAGCTCTCCTCATTTTCGTTTGGTGCAGGAGCTGCACACCAGAGTGGAATGAATAGATTACGGTCCAAAGGTCATTTGTGCTGCAGTTTCTCTCTTGGGGAATTCTCTGTACCATCTGAAGCTAGACCTTAATTCCCATGCACTCAACAAAGTCTATGTTACTACAGTGTTGCTATCTCAAAAACAGTCCAGGTTCACTAAAGACAACAGTGGAGAAAAAAATATACAGCAAAAAATTCCATGGACAGTTATCTGGTGTTTTGCATCCGGGTCAAAGACGAAAAAAAAAGCATGTTAACTCTTTATCACAGGAAGAACCATATACGACATAACATTTCAAAAGTCTAAGTCAAAGTTTAGTTCCAACCCCAATCAGACACAACTGTGCTAGCTAATCAAGCCCTTAAGCTGCGGTCACACTGCACTTTTTTCCCCATAGACTTCCATTCATACACATGCAAATGCCTCACACCGGAAGCGCAAGCTCGGGTGACCAGTTGCGCAGTTCCCTGCGTTGGAAAGTTCAAGCTTGGTGAACTATGACCAGTGAATCTGAATTACATGATTGCATAAGACCAATCGAAGATCAAAACATGACCCCTCTAGACCGAAATGTAAAACATGGACCAATCGCTCGCTCTTTAAATGTCTAACCATCTTGTTTAACCCCACCCATCGCAGCACCGTACTACAGAACTTCGCATGCACAAACTCTAGTGTGACCACAGCATTACAAGTAGGCTTTCTAGAAACATCCTTGCAGGTGTGTGGAGGCAAGTTGGAGTTAAAATCTACAAGACACCGGCCCTCCAAAACCAAGTTTGGACACCCCTGTTTTAGACACTTTTATACACAGGTGTCAAACTTAATTCCTGGAGAGCCACAGTTTAGATCCAACCCTAATTAAACACACCTGATCAAACTAATTTGTCCTTCAGGCTTGTTTATGTGATTCCAAAAATCGCAATCTTATGCACTACTCTATGCCATATTTTTGTGTAGAGTGCAAGTAGTGCATTCACACTGAAAACTCTGAAAAGAATAAGTGAACTTTAAATACCCGGATGATGCACTTATTCAACCAATTAAATGGAGCATGTTACTGTATGTTGGACACTTCACGCATTCAATGGCCGTAGTTTTGCTTACGTGCCGGAATGGGCGGAGCTTTCGGGCACTGATGTTGGATTACTTTATTTATTTATTTTGGATTGTGAAAGAACAATCCTCTGATGAAAGTGATTATAGTGCCTCCCGATGGTAAATGCGGTTATACTCATGGCAGATATTATTTGGTAGCTTGATCATTTAATTTATTAATTTGGCAAACGTTACCTAGGAAACGGTTTGAATTTTCGCTTAAAAACATTAGTGTTCCATTTGGGACGACACTACATACATATACTATGCTGTTGAGTGTGCAAGTGCATGAGTACAGAACATAGTGGGTAAGAGCACAGTGTACTGTACTGTATAGTGTGCCATTTGGGACACAGCTTATGAAACCTACAGGTAAGTGTGCTGGACCAGGGTTGGAACTAAACTGTGCAGAGCTGCAGCCATTGAGTTATGGGGGTTACATAAATAAATAAATCTGTTATGAATGATGAGACCATCTCTTTTTTCATTTTTTTTGGGGCATTTAATAAGCTGTCGGTCAGTACTGTATATTGACTACTGTATAATTGTTTTATGTAAATAAAACAATGGGGTGCCTCGTCTTTGACTCATATGCATTTGTAGGAGCAAGAGAGGATTTAAATTGATCATGCAATATTATTTACTAAACATTTACAGCCAAATTACTTGTATTTGTGCTATTGTTTAACATCTTTAAGAGCTTATCTAACCAATTTTGTGCTTGACATGACTGTGACAACTGCTAGAGAAGGATGAAGGCAGAAAACAAAACAAACACAGTAGAGGGGAGAATTTCCTCCACTCATGGTCATTAATGTGGAATGTCGTATGATGACATTATCTAAATATATTCATTTCAAAGTATAATTAAATGCTGTTATTTAATGTTTGCATATTTCCCATCTGCACTTTTATGGGTCGGTGCTCTCGTGTTAATTCCTCCATTTAATAAATCTGGCCTTAGAACACTGCAACTGGCATTTGCATACATCTCTTTAAAATATATTACTATATATAAATTTCAACTAGCTCTGTTTAAAAGTTTTAAAACAAGGCCCCTGCAAAAGTTTGCAAAAGCACAGGGTGACATTGTCCAACTATGGGACTGAAGCCAGTCTTTTGCACCTGGGCTAAAAACAGCATTGTACACTTTCTTCAGAAACACAGTAGCTTTCTTCTCTTTTCTAACCCCCCAGTGCCGAACGTACTCCAGGGACGTGCTGACTCAGGCACCCAAAACAGTTAAGACGACATGATGAACCAGCCTGGATGATTCTGACCCATCTGAATCATTGCACCAATGCAGCATTTCTGCCAAAGTGACTGAAAGCAAACACTCAGGTCCAAATCATGCAACACTGGTTCAACGCAGTCTTATAATCTCCTGCATTCCGCTGGTGGTTTAACAAAAAGTGCTTCTTTCTACTGAATGTTATACAAAAAAAAAAACACTGATCATTGCAGATTATTCAGCCGATTCGAACCGCAAAGCAGCAGACCATCTCACAAAGCTCCTTTTTCATTCCCACAGAGTAAGTCAGGATGTGCCCTGCGTGTCAACACATCTTCTCGTGTTGAAGACCAAAGCCTCATCAATACTTATTAATCCCGAAAAGACGGACCCCGTGAAACTGAGGAAGTTTGGGGATAAGCACAGTGAGCAGGGAAATGGTGTTGATGACGAAGTGGACCCTGTCATACTTTGTATAGAAACTGGTCAGGAAATACCTGTAGAGGAGAAAAACAAGGACAAGATCAAGTCCGGCGTCAGATAGCAACATGAGATGCACAGAAGCAAAGGCTACAGAACCTGTTCAAGCAGACACAGCACAGCATAAGACTGCATCTAATAACAGGATGTGGTTTCTTCTTGGTTTTTCCTTGTACTTCCTTATATGTTCATAGTAATGTGAACAATAATCTTAATATGCATATACATACAACAAAATTATATACTTGTATTAACATACTATATGTAGACATGTGTGTGCATTTACAGAACAATACAGTACATGAACATGTTTTATGTAAATACAAACTTAAATTTTTGTGCACGATTAGTAATATAAATGTAATAAGTAATATATACACAAACCGGCCACTTTATTAGGTACACCTTACTAGTACCGGGTTGGACCATCTTTTGCCTCGGAACTACCTTAATCATAGGGTACTGAAAATATTCCTCAGAGATTTTGGTCTATACTGACATGATAGCATCACGCAGTTGCTGCAGATTTGTCGACTGCATTTCCATGATGCGAATCTCCCGTTCTACCACATCACAAAGGTGCTTTACTGAATTGAAAACTGGTGACTGTGGAGCCCATTTTAGTACAACTCATTGTCATGTTCAAGAAACTAGTCTGAGATGATTCACGCTTTATGATGTGTTATGCTGCTGGAAGTAGCCATTAGAAGATAGGTACACTGGTTATTAAAGGATGCACATAATCAGCAACAATACTCAGCAACAATACTCAGATCATCTTGACCATGTCTACATGCCTAAATGCATTGAGTTACTGCCATGTGATTGGCTAATTAGTAATTTGTGTTAACGAGCAGGTGATGCAGTGGCGCAGTAGGTAATGCTGTCGCCACACAGCCAGAAGGTCGCTGGTTTGAGCCTCGGCTGGGTCAGTTGGTATTTCTGAATTTGCGTGGGTTTCCTCCGGGTGCTCCGGTTTCCCCCAAAGTGCAAAGACATGCGGTAGAGGTGAATTGGGTAAGCTAAATTGTCCATAGTGTATGAGTGTGAATGAGTGTGTATGGATGTTTCCCATAGATGGGTTGCAGCTAGAAGTAAAACATGTGCTGGATAAGTTGGTGAGTCATTCCGCTGTGGTGACCCCGGATTAATAAAGGGACTAAGCCGAAAAGAAAATGAATGAATGTTAACGAGCAATTGGACAGGTGTACCTAATAAAGTGGCCAGTGAGTGTATATAAAAAATATACAATTTAGGCTGTGCAGGCTTTGAGATAATGAAGCAAGATTACACTGTCTACATTAAAGTCTCCTGTAAAGTTTTTGTTTTTTGTTACCTACAATTTTCCTTCATTAGAAAATTTGATGAAAAAATTACTGTTGCCTCAATAATTAACTCTGAAGAACAAATAAAAAATTAAGTCTAAAATTGAAATATCTGAAATTGTAATGACTGCTAAAACACAAATGAAAAATAAATAACAATAATTAAATAAATAAAACAAAGAACACTTCAATAACACAACAAATGCTAACAGTCTAGCTAGACCAACTAAAGTCAAACTAACCTTCAAAAAGTAACAGTTCTTAGAAGTTACAGTTTTGAGTAGGGTAGTCTCAACCTACATTTTTTTTTTTTTTGTTAATATTCTGTGTTGCTCTGAAATGTCTGGAAAAAAAAACTGACTTAATTCAATAGCAGTATTTAACTACTTCTATAAATAATGATTAAGTTACATTTTCAATAAAAACATGTTTAAAGTTCAAGGGTAGAGAGGGCTTCATGGCATCAGTAAAGACAAGGGCTGCACAATACATCTAAAAATGATCATTATCACGATAATAGTATATGTAATATTCATATTGCAGAGGTGTAGTAAATTACTTTTTTGAACCGAAATTAAAATTCTGGGCTGAAAATTCCGGATGCACTTGCATTAAAACAAAAAACAAAAACAATTATTTGAAATAAATATCTATATTTCTTTTGCAAAACACAAGCCAATAAAATAACCACATTTTATTGATAATAAACAACATTTTTGTTTATTATAGGACAGTGTATAGACCGGAATACCCTGGGATTAGGAAAGGTTCGCATATGTGCCTAAAGCACAATGGCATTTTATGTCGTTTTTTTTAGTATGATTGTTGGATTTTTTTTAAATTATATAAAAATTGTTTTTCTCTAGGGAAATGTTATAATGCAGAAATTTTGCCATTTCAATACTCTACAGCAATAATATATTGCATATTTTCACAGTGTCGTGCAGCCCTAGTAAACAGAGAGACAAACCTCCTCATCTCTCACTGTGGTCGCCAGAAATAACCTCACAATAGGAGAGGAGACGACACAAGAGGGAAGAAAAGAGTACAGCAAATGACCTGACTGACTGACTGACTGTTACTAAATCTGTCTCTCCTTGCCAGCAGACACCACAGGAAGTCTGCATCAGTGGCTCTTGCTCATGGCCATGCAGAGCAAGCAGTGAAAGCCTTCCCAATGCGCGTGCAGAAAACACGCAATAGTGACAAATCAGCATGAAGGACAGAATAAAGCTCTGAACAGCACAAAAGTAAAGCAAAACAATCTTACAGTATAATAGGGGTGATGGTGAGAAACTTTCGGGAGGCGGTGAACTGGACACCATAGTCCATCTGTTCCCAGTGTGTCAGAAGCCGGGCCTTGCCTTGGTCCGGAGTCTCAAACGGCGTCCCTTTCACCGTGTGGAGGAAGATATACATGCACTATGGCAGAAAGAGAAATCACAGAACATCATGACCTTTGGCACAATTCTTCAAAGCTCTATCAGTAGATGTTGTGAAACTCTTAGGACAACAGCATGAGCTGATCTGTTTTTGGAGCAGGACGACTAAGAAAGGCGATACAGGATGGCTCTGTAAGTCCAACACTGGCTGAAATTACAGAAGCTGGAGTCAGCAACTCAATGGGCCAAAATTCAGCAAAAAAGATTTTGCTGTTTCAGAGACCCTGCGGCTGGGGACAAAAATTATTTTAAGCCTTGGTATCTTGTGAAACTGTGTATATTTAAACGTTGAAACTAACTCATTGGTTCGCCATTGGCAGATACTGACAAGAAAATGGGTCACAAGTCTGCTACAAGTCTCCGAAAGCAGGAAATAACAACGTTACTAACTACTTTAATTAAGGCCTGTTCACACTAACAGCAGTACTTATAAAGATACATGACTAAAAACAACAACTACAATAACATCCACGCCAACATATTATAACATTACATTGATAATTTAGCTTTGTCCTATGTCACTTGAAATGCTTGAGCTCTGTAAAGTTTGTTAGCTGAAAAGAAAATAATCCGAACATGACTATTCTTACAGAATTGGAAGGATTATTAAAACATTACAGTTTTATAAAGTAGACAGATGCCAACACAGTCAATTTGTTTCCTTGCAAACAGACTCTGTCTTACAGAAGTGCTAGAAGGAGCTAAGCACCTCCAGTTGAGGCTGTAATTATAGAATATTGGTGAGATTTGGCAAATGTTCTGGTGTGTATTTGTGCTTTCACACTGAAAAGTGTCAACGGTTTCTATTTATGACATGTTTTTATGACATGTCTACCACTGATATTTCTACCAATCTCTGAAATCCAAGTGCTAAAAACATGTTTTTGTACAGTGTTGAGCTCCGTATATCACAAATGCTCTCATTTTACCAACAAAGTATGTTCACAACCAGTCAAAAGTTTGGGGTCAGTTTTTTTTTTTCCCGAAACATTGTTACAAAAAATACAAAATTAATTCTGTTTATCAAGGCGACATTTATTAAATATAAAAAGTTAAATTGTTAAATATCTATTAAAATGTTAAATAACTGCTTTCGTATAGTATGTACTGTAATTTTAAATGGAACTATTACTCCAGGCATTATTGCTTTTATTACTATTTCCATTATTATTATTAATAATAATAATAATAATAATAATAACTAATATTAGAGTGATTTCTGAAGGATCATGCGACTCTGAAGACTAGAGTAATGAACTTGAAAATCAATTTTAAAATCACTGGAATAATTTATTAAATTAAATTATAAACTACTTTTGAACAGTCATTTTATAGTGCAATAACATTTGACAATTTTACAATCTGTACTGTATTTTTGATGAAATCAATCAAGTCTTAGTGACTCACTGCAACATACTGAAGTGAGTGACGGCTTTTAAGTGATATTCAAGAGAGAACATTTCCTAATTTTTATACTGTATACAATCCATTTGAGTTGGAACAAAATGTGTGTTTTGAGATCCGCTAAGAGGACCATGTGCCATGTACTGTACACATTGCACATTTTAAAAGTGACATGCTCAAAGTAATGCAGAAAGGAACTGCAGTGACTGACAGTGATAACCACAGCAATACATGGGAGAAAAATGTCATGTCAAAATGACAAGACAGAAGCACATACAGTGATATTATTTTAGAAACTAGGTCTCCTTGCAAACTTGGTGCATATTGACTTTTTTTATAATGATGACTTTTGCTTCAATTTAGAAGTGACAGAGCATTTGAATAGTACTGAATGCTGCAAACCTTATCAAATTAAGATTGCATTTGTGTGATAGTTGTGTGCAATACATACATTTTTAAAACATTGCAATAATATAAAAACATTTTGCTATGTCATTACAGGACAGGAGCATGTGCTGTTCAGGACTAAACACTGAGGCAATGGATTAAAAGTAATGTTGTAAATATTAATAAATTTCTCGCACACACTGATTATTTTGCTTCTTAAAAAGATTGTTCACCCAAAAATGAAAATTTATTCACCACTTACTCTCCCTCAGATGGCTCCAAACACTTTTCTGTTGAACAAAAAATATGTTATTTTGAAAAATGTTAGAAACCTGTAACCATCTTCCAAAGTAGGAAAAAATAAATACTATGGAAGTGAATGGTTACAGATTTCCAGCATTCTACAAAATATTTTGTTCAAAAGAAAAAATAAATAAATAAAACAAGTCTGGGTCATGTGGAGCTTGAGTAAATTCAATTTTGGTGTGAACTATCCTTTTAAAGCCTCATCAGGAGCCACAGCAATTTTGGCTCATCTGTATGTGTTTCTGACTCTCTACTAGTCCCAGTAGCTATTTACATGCATTTTGCAGATCATTAAAACCATGGTTTCAATTAAAAACATATTCTTAATGTTCTGCAACAGAACAAAGTCTCATACATGTTTGTTGGCTTGAGGTTCTATAAATTAAAGGGACAGTTCATCCCAAAACTGAAAATTTACTCACCATTTACTCACCCCCAAGTGGTTCCAAACTTTTAAGAGTTCCTTTATTCTGTTAAACACACACACACACATAAGATATTTCATTCATTCATTTTTTTTCTGCTTAGTCCTTTTATTAATCTGGGGTCGCCACAACGGAATGAACCGCCAACTTATCCAGCATATATGTTTGTTTTACACAACAGATGCCCTTCCAGCTGCAGTCCATCACTGAGAAACATTCATACACATTCACACACATACACTACGGACAATTTAGCTTACCCAATCACCTTAAACCACATTTTTGATCTTGTGGGAGAACCGGAGCACCCGGAGAAAACCCACGCCAACTCAGGGAGAACATGCAAACCTCACACACAAGTGCCAACTGACCCAGCCGAGGCCTGAACCAGCGACCTTCTTGCTGTGAGTCGATTGAGCTACAAGATATTTCAAAGAAAGCTAAAAAACGATAACCACTGACAATCATAGTAGTAAAAACAAATACTACAGAACTCAATGCTTACCGCTTAAGCTTTCTTTAAAACATCTTCCCTCATATTTAACAGAATAAAGTCATTAACAAGTAAACAGTGAGTAAATGAAGAGAAAATTTTTATTTTTGGAAACATTCCTGTTGTTAATTTTTCATTGTGTGTTTGTCTGTATGCTATTGAGAAACACTTTTATGACTTTTTTATGACAAACAATTGTGAAACTACTTTGATCACCACTTAGCAGAACAACCAGTGACCCAAACAAAAATAAACATCAATAGCAGTCTACATAACATGATCATAATGCTTGTTCTCGACATTTCTTACCATGTTGTGAATGAGGTTGGTGAGTGTCCAGACCACAGGCACACTGACGAAGGGTATGCTGAGCAATATGATGTGTAGCAGACCGATGCCCAGCACATAGGAGAGCCAAATCCCCCTGCTGTTCATCACGCGTGTGTTCGGGTTTACTTCGCTATGCGCCGTGCCCACGTTCATCCTTACTCACTACTATTGCGCACTTACTGTCAAACACAAAAAAACACGTGAAAATCACATTTACTTCACTGACGTTTACAAGCACTGACTGTAACAAGTCATACAACAAAAATGCCACAAATCACCATCAGCATGCAAACTAGAGAAACACAACGCAACTTCTGAAAGTGTCAAGCATTGATGTTATTTAAAATGATGAGTGGGGCTAAGAACGAGTCACTTACTGTTCAAAATTGCGCAAGAGTCTTCACTAATCAGACAGAAAGTTGACAATAACTCCTTAGGAAGGAAATTACAACCTTAGTTCTCGCCCCCGTTGTAATTTCGTAAACGTTATCAGGATATCGTCCGCTCTGGAGCCTTTATGCAGTGTAGCCTTGCGGTTTTGCGCCCACGACACTTGACACGTCTGTTTATTTCATGATGTTTGCTTTCAAGCACTTTGTTCCCGTGCAAACAGATGGTGACAACACAGCAAGACTTCATCGTTTCACGTCATCATTTTTCAGAACTCACCTTTAGAAGGATGGAAATGTATTCATCGGGGTATCCGCTGATTGGACGGTGTGGCTCACGTGGAGGGTGTAGGCCAATCAGCGGTCGATGCGTTGATAATTTGCTGAAAAGTCGCACGCCCCCCCTTCACGTCACAGAAAGTGCTAGTGAGGAGAGATTAGGCAATTATGCAAAAATACTGAGATTTATGGGTATGGTAGTTTATTTAAACGAAATATTGCACATAACGAATTAGCCATGATTGTTTTGTAATAAGAAAGTCAACGGTGACACAATTTCACAAGAACACTGGATACAACAAAATGTATTCATTGCATTAAAGGAGTTGTGCATCTTAAAATGAATAATCATAATTCAGTCATCATTTAGATACTCTCCCTTGTGTGGTTAAAACTGTATGACTTATTTTCTTCTGTGGAACCAAAAAAGAGAAGCTTAGCAGAATATTAGTGATTAATATTCACAGTCACCATTCACTTTAATTTCATGAGAGCAAATGTAATGCCACTGAAAGGTGACTAATGCAAAGTCCTTAACATTCTTCTCACTTTCTCTATTTGTGTTACACAGAAAAAGAAGAAAACTATCATTAATAGCATAACCTATATTTTATTATCAAAGACTTTTGAGAATTTAAAAAAGTCAGTTCAATAGAGTGAAAAGCTCTAAACTAAAATATGTCATGCTGAACAGCTTTCTCCCCAGTGTGGTCTGAAAATTGTAATAATGTGGGCATTTAATCGTCCTCTGACACAATTTCGTTGTTTGCTTTTGGGTTTTTTTTTTTTTTTGTTCTTCCTAAGATTTCTTCTTTTTGGAAGTGACTTGGAAAAGTACTGTCCCAAAATATTCTTAAAGTTTCTCAAAATAAAATATACTGTTCAAAGAGGAAAAAAAATTTTGTTTGTTACAATATTAGTATTATAAAACCGTGATAATTTTATCCAAGGTTATCATATACTGTCAGAATCTTATACTGACCCGAGCCTACTCAGTGGTTAGCACTGTTGCCTCACAGCAAGAGTCCCAGCAGGGTCAGTTGGCGTTTCTGTGTGGAGTGGAGTTTGCATGTTTTCCCCGTGTTGACGTGGATTTCCTCTAGGTGCTCCATTTCCCTTACAGTCCAAAGACATGCGCTATAGGTGAGTTGGGTAGGCTAAATCGTCCGTAGTGTATGTGTGTGCTTGTAAGTGTGTATGGGTATTTCCTAGTACTGGGTTACAGCTGGAAGGGCATCCGCTGTGTAAAATATATGCTGGATAAGTTTGCAGTTCATTCTGCTGTGGGGACCTTTGATGAATAAAGAGACTAAGCTGAAGGAAAATGGATGAATGAATGAATTTTGTTAATTATTACTCTAAATTAAAAATTGACTACAAAAATGAATTACTGACAATCTAAAGACAACTCTGCGTCTATGTATAATGTTATTATATATGCATAATAAATACGTATTATGTATAAAATGTATAAATGTGCAAATATGTGCATGTGTGGTTATGTTTAAAATCAATTAATATAAATAAATTTTTTATTCTTTTTGAAATATTTCCAAAGTGTAATGTAATGTGTATTTATAGCGCACTTATTTTGTATGGCCAAACACCCAATGCGCTTCACAATCATGAGGGGGGTCTTTCCACACCACCACCAGTGTGCAGTATCTTCATGGATGATGCAATGGGAGCCACAGGACAACAGCGCCAGTGTGCTCACCACACACCAGCTATTGGTGGAGTGGAGAGACAGTGATAGAGCCAGTTCGGTGGATGGGGATGATTGGGAGGCCTTGATCGTAAGGACCGATTGAGGGACTTTGACCAGGACACTGGGGTTACAACCCTGCTTAGCTTTTTACGAGAAGTGCCATGGGATTTTTGGTGACCACAGAGAGTCAGGACCTCGGTTGAACGTCTCATCCGAAAGACGGCACCCACTGACTGAGTAGTGTCCCTTTCACTTTTACTGGGGCATTAGGACTCACACAGACCACAGGTTGAGTGCCCCCTGTTGGCCTCACTAACACCACTTCCAACAGCAACCTAGTTTCCCATGTGGTTCTCCCATCCAGGGACCGGCTCAGTCCTCCTTAGCTTCAGTGAGGAACCAGTTTTGGGCTGCAGGGTGATATGGCTGATGTGATGTTAAACAGAACAATGAAGTTTTTCACAGTATTTCCTTATTTTCTTTTGGAGAATATTGTATTTCTTTTACTTTTGCTAAAATAAAATGTAATGTTCATTCATTCTTTTTTTTTTCAGCTTAGTCCCTTTTTTAATCTGGGTTCACCACAGCGGAATGAACTTTCAACTTATCCAGCATATGTTTGATGAGCTCATGCCCTTCCAGCTGCAACCCATCTCTGAAAAACAACCATAAACACTAGTACACTATGGACAATTTAGCCTACCCAATTCACCTGTATAGCATATCTTTGGACTGTGGGGAAAACTGATGGACACGGAGGAAACCCACGCGAGCGCAGGGAGAACATGCAAACTCCAAACAGAAACGCCAACTGACCCAGCAGAGGCTCGATCCAGCGACCTTCTTGCAGTGAGGCGACAGCACTACCTACTGCACCACTGTGTCACCGTAAAATGTGATGTTTGTAATCATAGGCGCTGCTAGGGGTGGCGGGGTGATGGTGAAGTTAGGACGATTCTAAGGGCCCCAGAGACATTATCAAGGGCCCGTGCAACTGGGAAAAAAACACTTCAAAGATTAGAAAAACAAATAAAATATAAACTATATGAATTTCTTTTGTCCATTGCTAGATATTAAAAAATATATATATATATATATATATATATATATATATATATATATATTGTAGCGAGGCAGAGGGAAAACAGCGGCACAACAGGATGAGTTTACAGACAAGTCCCCGGAGGGTGCTTTATTTACAAAAGTGAATGTGCTGTAAGAGGTGCTCTTCTTTAGGGTGAGGTGCTCTGGTGCTCCGGGAAGTAGGTGAAGGACGGTGAGTAGTCGGGTGCAGGATCGTCACTAGCTGGAGTCCGCTAAGGAGAGACAAAGAGACAAGCATTAGCACAGGGAGTCATAGAAGGAATGAAGCTCATCTTCTCCTGGCGTAGGTTGGGCTTATATGTCTCTCCGCTTGATGAGCTCCAGCTGTGTACGATCCTGGCTTGATGAAGGTCCAGCTGGGTGAAATTTGCGACCAGGGCGACGTGGCATATAATTGCTCGTTACATTCCCCCCCCCTTAGCGTCGTCCTGGTCCTGGGTGTCCTGCGGAGAAAAGGTAGAATATTGTGAGGGGGGGTAGAATGGTTTGACAGACCTGCCCATCCTGACCATAGCCTTGAGAGCCCGTCGGCGTTTCCGTGGGAGGCCCCGGCTCGATGTTGTACCGTGAAGTTATAATCCTGGAGCGACAGGAACCATCTGGTGACTCGAGCGTTGTTATTTTTCGCCGTTGACATCCATTGAAGTGGAGCGTGGTCGGTCACCAGGGTGAATCTTCTTCCAAGGAGATAATATCTGAGCTCCAGGATTGCCCACTTGATCGCCAGGGCCTCTTTCTCCACCGTGGCGTACCGGGTCTCTGCAGGGGTAAGCTTCCGACTCACGTACATGATGGGGTGTTCTTCATCGCCGTGGACCTGGGAGAGGACCGCGCCCAGGCCCGAGTCGGAAGCGTCTGTTTGTAGGATGAAGGGGCAGCCGAAATCAGGTGCGTGCAGTACCGGAGAAGATGTTAGTGCCGTCTTCAGGGCTTGGAACGCGCCATCTGCTTCCCTGTTCCATTGTATCTTCTCTGGCTGCCCCTTTCTGGTCAGGTCTGTCAACGGGCTGGCTATGGATGAGAAATTGGGAATGAAACATCTATAGTAGCCCGCTAACCCCAGAAATGCACGTACCTGGGTCTTTGTGGTGGGTTGTGGAGTTTCTTGTAGTGCTCTGATCTTGTTCTGTTGTGGCTGTATGAGACCTCTACCGATGTGGAAACCGAGGTATTTTGCTTCTGCTAGACCCAGGTGGCATTTCTTGGGATTAGCTGTGAGCCCAGCCCTACGAAGATCAAGGAGCACCCTCCGCAACCGGGATAGATGTTCTTCCCATGACTCGGAGTGGACGATTAGGTCGTCGAGGTATGCTGCTGCATACGGCTGGTGGGGTCTCAGCAGGATGTCCATCATACGCTGGAATGTTGCTGGAGCCCCGTGGAGCCCGAAGGGAAGAACCCGGTATTGCCAGTGCCCACCGGGAGTGGAGAAGGCGGTTTTCTCCTTGGCGCTTTCACTTAGTGGTAGTTGCCAGTAGCCTTTGGTGAGATCGATCGTGGATATGAATCGGGCTCCACCCAGCCGATCCAGCAGCTCGTCCACCCGAGGCATGGGGTACCCGTCGAATTTGGAAATTTCGTTCAGCTTCCTGAAGTCATTGCAGAAGCGGAGGGTGCCGTCGGGTTTGGGAACCATCACTATGGGGCTGGACCACGGGCTACGAGATGGTTCGATGATTCCCAATTTCCTCATCTTTTGGATCTCATCGTTGATAGCCAGCCGGCGAGCTTCTGGTACTCGATAAGGCCTCTGCCGGACGATGGTGCCAGGTGGGGTGATGATGTCGTGCTGGATGATGGTGGTTCGGCCCGGTTTCTCTGAGAACACATCCCTGAACTGACCGACCAAGGCTTGCAGCTCCGCCTTCTGATTCGGTGAGAGTTGCTCACCTATATGGACAACGGGAGAAGTTTCTTCTGAGAAGGCAACTAGATGACCTGGAGCTGCAACCCATTTCTTCATCAAATTGATGTGGTAAAGTTGTTCTTCTCTTCTTCGTCCCGGCTGACGGACTCGATAGTTTACCGGCCCTACCCTTTCTACCACTGTATATGGCCCCTTCCAAGAGGCCAAGAACTTCGATGTGGTGGTAGGTATCAGGATCATTACTTTGTCCCCTGGTTGGAACTCTCTGGGTTGGGCGGGCCGGTTATATAATCGCTGTTGGGCGCGCTGGGCTTCGGTCAGATGTTGCTTGACAATGGGCATGACTTTCTCTATACGTCCTCTCATGTCCCGTACGTGCTCAATCACTGACCGTTGTGGGGCTGGCTCTTGCTCCCAAGCTTGACGAGCCACGCCCAATAGCCCTCGTGGTTGACGGCCGAACAGCAATTCAAAAGGTGTAAAACCTGTAGATCCTTGGGGAACTTCTCTGATCCCGAAAAGCACGTACGGGATCATGAGGTCCCAGTCGCGCCCATCCTCTGCCACCACCCTGCGGAGCATCTGCTTCAGCGTCTTGTTAAAGCGCTCCACCAAGCCATCAGTCTGCGGATGATAAACAGAGGTTTTTATTTGCTTTACCTTTAGGAGGCGGCAGAGGTCTGCCATCAACCGGGACATGAATGGGGTGCCCTGGTCGGTCAGTATCTCTGCTGGTATTCCTACTCGGCTGCATAATAAAAACAGCTCCTTAGCGATTGCCGATGACGTGGCTTTTCTCAGAGGGATCGCTTCTGGATATCTTGTGGCGTAGTCGAGGATGACAAGGATGTGTTCATGTCCCCGGGCCGACTTCGGCAAAGGCCCTATCAAGTCCATGCCAATGCGGTTGAAGGGCACCTCAATGATGGGTAATGGTATCAGAGGGCTGGGGGGTGGTCGTTGGGGAGACGTTCTTTGGCATATGTCACATGCCTGACAATACCTCTTGACTTCTCCATCCAACCCGGGCCAGTGGAAACGATCTCTGATCCTCTTGATCGTGTTGGCTGCTCCTAGATGTCCTGCCATCGGGTGAGTATGTGCCAGTTCTAGAACAGTCTCCCTTTTGGTCCTCGGGACGACCAATAGCGTCTTTGTTTCCCCCCGCCTCTCTGCGACACAGTACAGCAGACCATTTTGCACAATAAAATTTGGGAGGGGGTGAGGGCTGGGAAACCGTTCGTTACCGTCTATGATCCGGACTTGTGGCCAGCAGTGCTTCAACGTTTCATCTTCACGCTGTGCTCTCCCGAAATCGCCACCTGCGGTAATCTGTTGAAAAAGATCATAGTACAGGTTAGCCGATGATGACTCACCCCCTCTGTCGCTCTCGGTGGCCATCAGCGCTGTTTGGCGGTCCCGTTGAGCCCGTCCCTTGCTGTTCTTCTTTGCCCGAGCCGATCGAGCCTGATGGTGGGTGAGGAGATCATCGAACCCCGGCCAGTCTCTGCCCAGAAGAAGGGGTACAGGAAGATCTGGAACCACTCCTACTTCGATGCGCCAGCTTCCCGACTTAGTCGCTATAGTGACTCTTTGGGCGGGTACGTGGCGGGTATCACCGTGTATGCATGTAATCGGGATTCGACCTTTCCCTTCTTGATGATATTTTAACGTGTTTGGGTGGACCAGTGTTATTGCACTTCCTGTATCTAGTGTGGCCGTCTGTGTTTTCCCCTCTAAACATACTTTTCGGGTGGGAGCTTCGGGAGGGACGTTGCGATGTACCACGCACCCTGCCGTCCAGGCCGGGGCCGAGAGTGTTGTTGGCTCTGTGGGCATCGGCTCGTCGACTGGGCTGGGGACCGCCGGTCTGCTGCCTGGTCGTGTTGTGCCCTCCACCGGTCGCCATGGCGCATTTACCCTCCGGGGTGGCAGAGCCGCTCTCTCCCCAGTCTCCCGGGCCACATGAGCTTCCGCCAGCTCCACCGCCTCCACCAAAGCGGCCAGCGAGTCGGGGTTCCTCATGCTGGTAAGTGTGCGGAGCCGTCTGGGTAGCGCCCTCATCATCTTTTCAATGACTACTTTCTCAGCGACCTGGACTGCGGTTGGATCTCCTCCCAGTAACCATAATCTTCCCAATCTGGATAAGTTGGCTGCTTGGGTCCGAACCGGCTGTTTGTCATCATAGGACCACTGAGAAAATTGTTGTGCTGCGCTTATATTGGAGAGTCCCATTCTGGCGAGTATCTCCTTTTTTAATGCTTTATAGTCGTCATTTTTCGGTGTCTCTAATGCGAAATAAGCTCTTTGAGCTTCTCCAGTCAGGAATGGCGCTAGCATCCTTGCCCAACTTTCCTTCGGCCATCTCTCTCTTTCCGCAATTACCTCAAAGGTGTGCAGGTAAGCATCAATATCATCCAGGTCGCTGAGTTTTGTGATAAATCTATGGGCGCTCACCTCAGAGAACTGGCTGGAACCGGCCGCTTGGCGGAGCTGTTGTTCCATACGGTCTTGTCTGGCGGTGAGTTGTTCAGTTATCACTTGTTGTCTTCTTGATATTTCCGCTAGATGGCGTACTACCTCTTCGATCGACATGACTCAGGAGGGGATGACAGCCGAGTAAGAAAGCGTGAGTGAGAGAGAGAGCGGATGCCTGTCTGTAAACAGAAGAAAAACAGAGAAAATTCAGTGGTTACTTCTTCTTACTGGTAAGTGCTGAATTTTTTTCCCTCTGAAAAAGCGCGCATTCTCCACCAGTTGTAGCGAGGCAGAGGGAAAACAGCGGCACAACAGGATGAGTTTACAGACAAGTCCCCGGAGGGTGCTTTATTTACAAAAGTGAATGTGCTGTAAGAGGTGCTCTTCTTTAGGGTGAGGTGCTCTGGTGCTCCGGGAAGTAGGTGAAGGACGGTGAGTAGTCGGGTGCAGGATCGTCACTAGCTGGAGTCCGCTAAGGAGAGACAAAGAGACAAGCATTAGCACAGGGAGTCATAGAAGGAATGAAGCTCATCTTCTCCTGGCGTAGGTTGGGCTTATATGTCTCTCCGCTTGATGAGCTCCAGCTGTGTACAATCCTGGCTTGATGAAGGTCCAGCTGGGTGAAATTTGCGACCAGGGCGACGTGGCATATAATTGCTCGTTACAATATATATATATATATATATATATATATATATATATATATATATATATATATATATATAATGAACTAGTGAGAAACCAAAAGAAGACACTGTGTGGGTTCTAGAGCTTACATCTCAAACTCAATTCCTGGAGGGCCGCAGCTCTACAGTTTTGCGGTTGTTGCTAGATCAGATAAGGTTGTGGCCGGAGGTTAACGAGAATTATTTATATTATTCATTAAATTTCTCATTTATTGTTTTTTTATTAACATCTACACCCCACCCCAACCCTAAACCCAACCGTCACAGTAGTGTAAAAACAGTAGTTGTACTGAGTAATTTTTATGATATCGATTAAATTACCCAATAAATTGTACTTTTTAACACCTACCCCCACACCAATCCTAAACCCAACCGTCTCAGTACTGTAAAAATATTAATTATTGTTATACAGTGTCATAAAAAAAATGTTGCTATATTGATGAGCACATCACACTTTCAGCCAGCCGCATATCTGATCTAGACTCCAGTTTTGCTCCAATCTTAATCAAACACAGCTGATTCAACTATGAAGCAGATGTGAGTTAGTGGTGATTGGAGCTAAAATCTGCAGAGCTGTGGCCCTCCAGGAATTGAGTTTGAGACCTCTGTTCTAGAGCTTTATCATAAACGTCACTAATCTAAAATTAAACAGCAATTCCTATTACTAAAAGCAAAGACTTAACAGGCACCTATTTTACCCCTTTTTCAAGATTTAAGTAGAGTCTTGTGTGTCTCCAGAATGTGTCTGTAAAGTTTCAGCTCAAAACACCCATCAGATTATTTATTATAGTTTTCAGAATATTAGCATTTTCTGCTCTGAACAGTGTAGCTGTTTTAGTTGCCTTTGCCATTAATGCTATAGTTCTCCCCGCCCACCATTCCCACGTGCCTGTCCAAGCGTGCCTTAATCTCCACCTTAATCTCCACCTCAGCTATGTCAGTTAAACAGCACAGTAACAGACATGAAGCAGATCTCACATCATGTTTGTGAGAAATACTACAGTAAGAACTTTCCCAATAATTATTTGATGTATTTGCTGTGAAGATAATAAGTCGATGAGAATGATGAGTCACACTCATTTAACTTTGCACTGTTTTTGCACACAACTGTGACAGATTACACCTTAATATACACTGCTGTATAGATATCCGTTATGTAAATGTACAAAATAAACCTGTTTTAACGTCCACAAACCGGGATTGAAGCATCTTCTTTTATAATTGTACTGATATGCGGCTGTGGTGATAAGTAAAGCTAAAGTAAATTGCTGTATCTCATTACAACATGCACCTTTTTAAAAACGTTTGACGTTGATCACAGTTGATGATGGTTAATGATCACAGAGAGCTGAACAGATCTATTAATCCTAGTTGCTTTGCGCATGTCCTGTCTTGTTGATATGATTATATGTGTTACTACGGAGACATGTTAATACCTAGCTGTAAATCAATTCAGTGGGCGGGCATACCACACTTCTATACACCTCGTTGCAGTGGGCCTCAAAAGGGGAGGGGTTTGGATCCTATTTAATGTCAGGAAATTTAAACAAGACTAGTGTTTCTATCACTTCAACATGACTGTGGACACACTACACCTGCACACAGTTCTGGCCCAAACATCTCCCAAAAGATGATTTTCATCATGGATACCCTTTAAATTATATTTAAAAATGTACTTTAAGTTATATTTATGTAGTCAGCTCTTTATGGCTGTAGTCCAGGAAAATTGCACATCTCATGACCTTTCCCTTTCATAAAGCTAATGCTTCAGCAATTGCTAAATGTGCTCTAGTAGGCTGTAAGCCCACTGACAGGCCTCAAGAGGGGGACTACTTAGTCTGTAGGCCGAAGAAGTTAATTTACTAGGAACTTGCAACTCTGCTACATAAACTCTCTCATATTGCCCTGTAGGAATTGAAACGTGAGCCATGTGTCTGAATGACGTGGGAGCGTTTTCACTGATAATTAAACCGTCGCAAACGCACACAACTTCAAAGCACTGTGGTCTTCCCTCTCTTGCTCTTTCAGCGCTCTCGGCGGGCGCTACTACGTTTTAAAAAGCTGTTAAATTATATCTTGGAGCACCGAACATGCTACTGTGATATTCTTTAACAATGCATCCCTTAGGCTCAAAGATTTATGTTTCCCAGCGTGATGTGACTCCTTGTGCTAGATCCAAGGCTGTTGGAAGAAGGCTAACTTTAAAGAAGAGATGAAGTATTTTAAGCTAAACAGAATCGCAGTAAGTTGTGTCTTTCTCCTGCCCTGCGGGACAAATAGTTATGATATTAATTGGGAACCTTATGCAGAGTAAACCGCAGGTTTGCAGATGATTAATAGCATATTATGTCATCATTCAATGTATTGATATGTATTACACTGTAATGTGTAAAGAGGACCTACCTGGAATTACTTTATCTGCAAATAACTGCACAGCATATGGTCATGAGATGATCAGAATGCTAGCATGTTATGATATTTAGGAGATGGCTATTGTCATCAAATGACTAATTATGTAAGGAGTAATTGACAATGGGCAGTTGAATTTATTCATTCATTCATTTTCTTTTTGGCGTACTCTCATTATTCATCAGGGGTCGTCACAGCGGAATGAACTGACAACTTATCCAGTATATGTTTCACACAGCAGATGACCTTCCAGCTACAACCCAACACTGGAAAACACCCATACACTACGGCCAAATTAGTTTATTCAATACACCTACAGTACAGTAGCGCATGTCTTTGGACATGTGGAGGAAACCGAAGCACCCGGAGGAAACCCACACGAACACGGGGAGAACATGCAAACTCCACACATACTGTAAATGCCAACTGTCCCAGCTGAAGCTCCAACCAGCGCCCTTCTTGCTGTGAGGCAATCGTGCTACCCACTGCGCCACCGGGACGCCCAACTGTTGAATTATGTACACATGAGCATGTAATGCCATTACACTGTGTGGTATATTATTTTTAAATAATTCCATTTATCTTTATAATTCAAAAAATATTTTTAATTATCTAAATAATTAGAGTTTTATCTTTAAACTGCTAAAAATGTACTAAATTCGTACACTTCTCATTAAATGCCTGTTGATTTGTATTGATGCGATTTAAACAGAAATTATGCACAGTACTATTCATATTATTTATTAAATTACACATTAATTGTTTTTTATTAATGTCTACTCACACTCTAACTATCACAATAACGTAAAAACAGGAATTATACAGAGTATTATTCATATTGTTTATTAAATTACCCATTAATAGTATTTTATTAACGTTTATCCCGTACCTCAACCACAACCATCACACACAATATTGTAAAACAGAAATTATATAGCGTATTATTCATATAATTTATTAAATTACCCATTAACTAAATTGTATTTATGCCTACTCTCTACCCTAACCCCAATCACAGTAATGTAAAAATAGAAATTATACACAGAATTATTCATATTTTTTAGTAAAGTACTGATTAAATTGTATTTTATTAACATCTATCCATACCCCAACCATCATAGTAATGTAAAAACAGAAATTGTACAGAGTATTATTCATTCAGTAAACCATTAAATTGGATTAGTACAAATACAGATTACTTTGAACAATACTGATTGCAATCCGTATTTGTAAAATTGTAATCAGTACTTTGTAAATTGGTCAGAGTACTATTTATATAATTTATTAAATTCTCCTTTAGTTGTATTTTATTAATGTCTACCCATACCTCAACAATCACAGTAATGTAAAAACAGAAATTATACTGAGTATATTTTATATTATTTATTAAATTACCCATTAAGTTGCATGTTATTAATGTGTACCCATACCCCAACCATCACAGCAATGTAAAACAGAATTTATACTGAGTATTATTTATATTATTTATTAAATTACCAATTAAATTGTGTTTTATTAATGTCTACCCATACCTCAACAATCACAGTAATGTAAAAACAGAAATTATACTGAGTATATTTTATATTATTTATTAAATTACCCATTAAGTTGCATGTTATTAATGTGTACCCATACCCCAACCATCACAGCAATGTAAAACAGAAATTATACTGAGTATTATTTATATTATTTATTAAATTACCAATTAAATTGTGTTTTATTAGTGTCTACTCCTACCCCAACCATCACAGCAATGTGAAAACAGAAATTGTACAGATTACTGTTTATATAATTTATTAAATTCTCCTTTAATTGTATTTTATCAGTGTCTACCCATACCTCAACCCTCACAGTAATGTAAAAACAGAAATTATACTGAGTATTCGTTAAATTACCCATTAAATTGTATTTTATTAACGTTTACTCTTACCAAAACCCCCTGCAAAAACAAAAATTATACAGAGTATTATCCATATTATTTATTAAATTGCCCTTTAAATTGTATTTTATTATTAATCTATCCATACCCAAACCATCACAATAGCCTTAATAGTGGGTTTTTTAATTTAAAGCAACAGAGTCCTTTTTTTTCTAATATTATATGATGAGATAAATTTGTATTTTAAAAATAATATGTATAAATAAGTTATTTTTTAAATAATTTTTAAATCTTTAGGAAATGTTTTTGGTACATCAAAAATGTGGTTATGATGACCACTAGTCCAGCTAAAAGCTAGTCCAGTTAAAAATCGTGCTTAAAATATTACTAAATGCAGTATTTAAACTTTACAGTTAATGGCAAATAACAGCAAAAAGGTAATTTTTTTTAGAAAAAAAATTAACTACCTCTTTCACCAGGCTGACTACAGGCCTGGATTATTACTCATATTATTTATTAAATTACCCTCTAATTGTGTTTTATTAATGTCTACCCATATCCCAAACCCAACCATCACAGTATGTAAAAACAGAATGAATACAGAGTATTATTCATATTATTTATTCAATTATTAAATTGTATTTTATTAACATCTACCCCAACCCTAAACCTAACCCTCACAGTAACGTAAAAATATGAATTATTGTTACACAGTGTCACAAAATTAGGCTATATTGATGCATCCACAGCTGTATATCATATAGACTTTACCCCAACTTTACCTGTGTGTTTATCTGCAAATAACTGCACACTATAGAATGTTTATTAGCCAATCAGTATCAAGCAGTCTAATTACCATGCCTAGAGGTTTTGAATGACTCTCTGATGAGGCTATATGAACACGGACATCATTAAGGGTACAGACAGAGACATTGCGTTATTTCATTTTAAGAGCTTTTATAATTACTGTTCGACTTACTGAAGATAACAGTGGAGCTTGTTTTGCTGACTGTTCATGTTCTTACAAATATAGGCATATTTGCCCCTGAGGTTTTTTACTTGAATTTGGAACATTCCCCTACCTGCATGCCTCACATATTTCAAGCCAATCCAAACATATTCCTGCTTTAAAATTCACACTAGAAGACACTTACCAAGTATATGCAACAAGATTTGGTGGGCTTAAGAAGCACAACAATTTTAGTTCATAGAAATTTAAATCTAATGCCAAGCTAAATGCCTAATGCCAATAAGTTCATAAGATTAAGTTTTCAGTCTGAAAATTCTAAAGAATTTATATGCAATTTCAAAACTGTGCCAAGAGTAACCAGAAGATGTCAGTATCAACACATTGTTATTCAGACATGACAGTCTCAAGACAGTTTTTTGCTCTATGGTTTTGCTTTACAAAAATGAAATACTCAATAAATCAAGCCATTATTTTGTAATAAAAGTTTATGATGCAACCGTCATTTTACAACAAACAATATAGTTAAGCTATGGTTAGTGTAAAAAAACAAGATTAAAATGTGCTCACTATACTTTAACCACAATAACCATGTTTGTTTGTTTGTTTGTTTGATATTTGCTTTACTAATAAACGGTCAGTATTCAATCTAATAAGCAAGGGACCAGACTTTAATATTCCCATTTAAGCCTCAACTGATTAAGATCCTTTATTGTTGGTCATACACTCACAACCAGGTTGGACCTCCTTTTGCCTTCAGAACTACCTTAACGCTTTAAGACATTCTGACCGTACTATCCGAATCTCGCAGCAGAAATCAAGACTCATCAGACCAGGCAAAATTTTTTCAATCTTCTGTTGTCCAATTTTGGTGAGCCTGTGCGAATTGTAGCCTCAGTTTCCTGTTCTTGGCTGACAGGAGTGGCATCCAGTGTGGTCTTCTGCTGCTGTGGACTATCCGCCTCAAGGTTCAATGTGTTGTGCATTCAGAGATGCTCTTCTGCATACCTCGGTTGTAACGAGTGGTTATTTCAGTTACTGTTGCCTTTCTATAAGCTGGAACCAGTCTGGACATTCTCCTCTGACATCAATAAGGCATTTACTATACTAGTCATTAACCCTAAAGATGGTTGTGCATGAAAATCCCAGTAGATCAGTAGTTTCTGAAATAATCAGACCAGCCAGTCTGGCACCAACAAACATGCCACGTTCAAAGTCAACTTTCTTCCCTATTCTGATGCTCGGTTTGAACTGCAGTGGATCGGCTTGACCACGTCTACATGCCTAAATGCATTGAGTAGCTGCCATATGATTGGCTGATTAGAAATTAGGTGGAGGCTGATTAGGGGGGGCGCAGAAGGTAGTGCTGTCGCCTCACAGCAAGAAGGTTGCTAGTTCGAGCCTTGGCTGGGTCAGTTGGCATTTCTGTGTGGAGTTTGCATGCTCTCCCCGCGTTTGTGTGGGTTTCCCCCGTGTACTCCAGGTTCCCCCACAAGTCCAAAGACATGCAGTACAGGTGAATTGGGTAAGCTAAAATTTTCCATAGTGTATGTGTGTGAATGAGTGTGCATGGATGTTTTCCAGTGATGAGTTGCAGCTAAAAGGGCATCCGCTGCGTAAAACATACAGTAAGCTGGATAAATTGCTGTTTCATTCCGCTGTGGCAACCCCAGATTAATAAAGGGACTACACTGAAAAGAAAATGAATGAATGAATGAATGAATGAATGAATGAATGAATGAATGAATGTTGCTGTGAAGCTTAGAGAAAAATTATTTATATTTACATTAAACCATTATTCCAAAATATATTTCAATATGTAATGCAGAAACAAGAAAAAAAATATTAAAAATATTTAATAAATGTCAGAATTTTTTTTATAAAATTATGTGTATATTACAGAACAATTAAATTAGCAGTAGTGTACAAGTGTGTGTGTGTGTGTGTGTGTGTGTGTGTGTGTGTGTGTGTGTGTGTGTGTGTGTGTGTGTGTGTGTGTGTGTGCGTGTGTGAATGAGAGAATGTATGAGTGTTTTCCAGCACTAGGGGTTTCCGAGTTAGTGTATTCTCAATGCTGGGAAGTGGCTGGAAGGGTATCTGCTACATAGAACTTATGACAGACTAACTGTTGGTTCATTCCGCTGTGGCGAGCCTTGATAAATCAGGAACTAAGCCATAGGAAAATGAATGAACAAATTTTTAAAACATACAAAAAATTTTGTTTAATAGTCCACCTTTTAATACAAACCATGTCACTGCAAGTGTTTTTAAAAGGTGCCCATCACATTGACATCTCTTGTACCTTAATTTCTGAGAGTGTATTGCTGCTTTATATCTGAAATTTTATAACTGTTCAAATTTAAAATTTGTTTCATAACTGATGCTTCTGGCAGCCATTGTATTTTTGTTGTTAGTACTGAAAAGCTATTTTAAGTTATTATTATGTAAGATTAAATGCTTATTTATTTAGAAGAACTGATGACTAAAGATACATTTGCACTCTGCATGTGTTACCAGCAAAAGTAGGAACTATTTTATATTGATAAATTAAAGTATCAAATTAGCATATGAACAGGTTTGTTTGGGCAGCTCTAAAAAGAACCACTTGCACTTAATGACTGCCATGACGAGATTAGGTTAGGGGTAAGGGAGAGTTCATCCATAAATCAAGATTCTGTCATCATTTACTCACCAGTTACTCCACCTTATGTCATTTACTCATCCTTTTATCATTGGTCACACTTTACAATAAAGTTCATTAGTTACTGTCAGTTAATGCATTTACCAACATAAACAAACAATGAACAATACATTTACTACTGTATTTGTTCATGCTAGTTAACGTTAGTTAATGAAAATACAGTAGTTCATTGTTAGTTCATGTTAACTCATGGTGCATTAACTAATGTTAACAAGTATGGACTTGGATGTAAATAGTGCATTAGTAAATGTTCAATTAAGATTAATAAATGCTGTACATGTGTTGTTCATGATTAGTTCATGTTAGTAAATGCATTAACTAATGAACCTTAGTGTAAAGTGTTACGTTATCATTTCCTGTATGGACACCAATGATGATGACAGACAAGATGGCTTTATTTCTGACACTTGTTGTATCATTAAAATGAAAGTAAGCAGTGATCAGATTCTGTCAAGCAGTAGCACCAGAAAAGAACTGTAACTTAAGTCCATACAAAATCTGATATAATATAGATGTTTTGTGTGAAAAACATAAAGATGGCTGTATGCAGTATGCTATTGTATGGCTTCTGATCATTTGGAATATAGTGCATAAATCATGTGAACTGTGAATAGTTTTATGAAGACTATGTAATCACTCAATCATCATCAAATACCACCAGATACCAAGATATTCAACTACTATCGTTTTGAATATTATACAGTTTTCCCCAAAACTAATTTGTCCTTTCAAACTCTTAATACATATTTAAATCTCTAATAGTCTATATCAAAACTTTGATGCTTCAAAAAAATTAAGTAATCCATATGAACTGACTTGTTTGATGTAAGCCATTTTGAAAGACTTAAGACTTAAAGACCCTTATATGATGAACAGATTTAATTTAGGCTTTTGATCACATATAAACACTCATCAGCGCACAGACCACCTCAAAAATGATAAAGAGAAGACTTTTTTGGCGTGTGAGGATAGACCTCAGAGTTTTCATTTTGTGGGTGAACTAACTCTTTAAGAAGCCATGGTAAGCCTTTTCCAATCTGAGGTTCATCTAAACCCTGAAAACCTGACCCAGACAATCCTTCAATCCCCAAAAATGACATATTCAACACATACGAGTGACATAATTTCCACTACTCCTATTCAAAATGAAATCCATTCATTCAAAAGTCTAATGTCTTCGTCTGGGGCCTGGGGTTTGGACTGTCGCACTCTGAAAATAAATACGGTCTGCGCTTCTCACTTCTGATTCGATATTTGCTTAAGAATGTGAGCCAGATGACATGCTCCGCAAGGATAACAGTACGGCGAAATATGCAATATGCACCAGTAATGTATTCATTTTGGAGCTTCAATAACCCTGAGTCAAGAATAATTTCAAACCTGAGAGAGGAGGAAGAGAGGGCCTGTGACCCAAGCCGGTCTAATGATAGCCACACTGGAAAAAGCTAAAGTACTGACACTCCATTATTGTCCTATAGAGGAAGCTGAGGATTAGAACACCAAAGAATTTCAATAAAAGAAGTGTCTGTTGTGGGGCCGAGGGTCCTGGGGGGCTGCGGAGCTTTAGGCATTGTCCTGGAGGGTGATTGAGAGCGAGAGGAGGGGAGCCGAGAAGCATTGTGCGAGGACGGAGCCTTTCTAAAGGTGGTTATTAGGAGAGAAATGGTGTGGGGGTGGCTGTTGACTCTTCATCTTGTGTGAACAAAGTATCTGGCGTATAGCTTTCTCTCTCTCTCTCTCTCGCTCTCTTGCGGCTTTCGCTTTACGACGGCCATGAATACTCTCGGCGGGCTCGCCCAGACCTGCGCGAAGGCTTATTGTCCGGCTTAAGTGTGGTTTAATTAAGCGAGCTCTGTGTCCTGAGAGAAGAGAGGAGCTTTAGAGCGCTCGGGTCCTGCGGAGATGCAGAGGATGATGCGTAATATCAGGGCTATTGAAGGGGAAAGTGTTTGCGGCTCTAATGAAAAAGGTTTGTTTGGGGGGGATGAGTGGGGAGGGGATTGAGGAGTGTCTGGCCTTTGTCTCCAGCTTACAAAGTAGGGACAAAAGCAGTGATATTATACAAATGCACCCATTTCCAGGACATGATGCGAGGACGGGGGCCTGGAGATGGGTCGGACTGCTCCATCTCAGCCCCGTTGGCACCTTACAAAATGATTTTTTCCCCCCACCACAAAGATAGGCATTGGGGATAAACCCCGAGAGCTGGGGCTTCTGGGTACCGCAAATTTGGGGGTTGTGGACTTAAGCGGATTTTCTCTGCAACTGTAAGAACAAGCTAATTCCTCAGACCTCCTTTATCTCTAACATGGTAATAACAAACAATGAAATTCTGAAGAGAAAGGGGCAAAGGAAGAGGAGGGAGGAGAGACGCAGACACAAAAGAAGGAGAGATGGAGGGAATGAAAGAGAGGAGAGACGTGTGTGAGGAGAGGGTGGGCTTGGGCGTGTTAAGAAACTTTCTCGCTCTAGTGTTATGTGTGAACACTCTGCTAATCCAGGTTTTATTGCTTGCCTGTGTCCGGCCACACTGTCCGGATTGAGTGTGTGTCAGGGATAGTGGGGGTCTACACATGTCCCTCTTTGAGGAAAGCCTGAGAAAGAGCCGGACCTGGTTACGGCCGTTTTGGGGTCGCCTAAGAAACCTGCACCACAGGGGTCCTCTGTGTATGTCTCTGAATTCAACGTGCATGTTGCTAGCAAACACATACGGATTAATGCTAATGCTGAAGGTGTGGCTATATTAGGTACAAAAAAAAAAACTTTGACAATAGTTGTATAAACTCCTGTCAATAGTCCATCAATGTATGAAGCAGAACTCGCTTTGAAACCAAACATTGTTGTGTGGGTCCATTTGGACCAGTTTAAGGAAATCTTTTGCCCTATAAATTCCAGCCTGCATGAATTTTTATGATTATTGCTCATAAACATACTTTTAAAAATGTGCATTTTAACTAACTATCAACTTGTGCCCGTCCACTCAAAGGAAGCCAAAAGGGTGTCTCTCCCAGATCACAGGGACTACTTTGTGGGTGTGTAGGGTGATGTATTAGCTAGGCGCTAATAAAATGCAGGAGTGTCCACAAACATGACTTAATGAGGGAGGATGAGAGACTCCTGACCCAGAGGTCAAAGCTCCGGGCGACTCTCTTTATTCCCATTGATCTGCTGGTGCACTTCATTTCCATGCTCTAGGGCCCACTTCAGTAAATTCATTAAGTGCGATTGATACGAGAATCAAGACTTCCTCCAAAACACAATGGCTATGCTAGGAGGGAATGGTCTTGTTTGTGCTGCAGCTATGTCAAGCATCTCTGGCTTTTATCCTGGTTTCGCACCATTGCGGTGCATGCTGGGGTTTGAGTCCTCGAGATTCTAATCGTAAGCTCATTTCCAGCTGGTTCGTTGTGTTGCGCCCCTATGGCCTTGACCTGGGAAACGTGGTTTCAGTGTTGTTGAGATGCCGACCGCAGACCGTTCCTTGCCTCCACTCGTAAATTACGCTCCGATCAGGTTTTCCCAGCCAATCCTGGCGAGCAGATCTGCATCTGTCACTCTGCAAGAATGCTGAATCAAACCGCTGATCTAGGCACAATACAGCTGATGGAAAGCAGATCTTTATTCCAACATCAGGAACGTAGCACGAGCCGAGTGCTTCTGGAAGCTGCAATTTAACCAACAGGTTCATATCTGATGAGATCAAGGATGCATCATCCTGGAAGAAACACTGTGATGAACATTTAAGATGTCAGAATGACCCGTCATGCCTCTGAGCTGAGTCCCCGCACAGCGCTTATTCTTTTGAAGAGGGAGAATAAAAGCAAAAAAACAGAGGCGATGGAAATATGACCTCCAGACCGCGGTCAGAACTGTGAGTGTCTCTCCTGGGCTCCTATGGTTGTGGTGCACAGTCCATGTCCCTGCTATGAGTTAGATAGACAGATGCACTGGCAGATAGACAGACAGACTGGCTTTACTACTTGGTTGCTGGATTGCAGGAAAGAGCTTTATCCAACCACAGTCAAGCAAGCAACATGGGACAATAACATAATTAAATATTCTGGGGAAAAGTGGCACTTATGCAAATGTTTTTTGCAATGGGTTGGAGAAAATTGACCGGAACCTACATAATTTTTAACGACAGGAAGATTCATTTGTGAAATTGTAATTCAAAGAAATTCAGTTAACTAACTAACAATCTAAAAAATTCTTTGATTTGCAGTTTAATTCTACTTCCTAACATTGATTTGTTTCAACTTTATTCAAATGGCAAAACTAAATTAGTACTCAAAGCTCCAAATGATATGATTCCTAGACTGTTTAAAGTGCTAAAAGTGCCAAAACTTACAGCTACCCACATGAACTTATATTTCATTCTGCCTCCATTTGCAATTCCTCCAGTGTTTGTACCTGAAACTGTTGTCAGTTCTCACCTCGGTCCTGCCGTTCATTCTGACACAGAGACTCTATATTTGAATGTATTGTCAACTTCTAATGCCGTGTCTCCTTCTCTGTGCTGTCTGCTCTCATCCCATCCGAATGACAATAGTGTTTATGTAAAATGTGCTGCCTTTGGGCCGCTGGGGCACAGAACACTGCATGCCTGGCCCTGCCACACCACCTTTTACGGCTTTTTATTGTGTTGCCTTTGTGTCACAAGGGGAGGACGCGGCCATCAAAATTCTCCAAGACAAAATTCTTGAATGTATGTGCACGCACACGCATCCGGAACAATTAGTTCAGGAGCACGGGTGCTTAAAAAACGGAGACGACGCTTCTCGCCACCACCTCCTCGTCGAGCAGCAGGCCCGAGTCTGGCACAGCTGGGTTTCCTTGATGCTAACGCAGACAATATAGATCTTAATAAGACAAATCTACCTCTCCGAAACTCAGTCCTGACACCCTTTCATTCTTATTCCCTCCCAGCCTCCTCTCTCTCTCTCTTTCTTTCTTTCTTTGCTACATTACCAGGGGGTGGTGCATGATTGACAGATGGGCAGGAATAATAATTTTTTTTTTTTTTTTTGCGTAACCTAAGGCCATGCTCTGTGATTGGCTTGCCAGCTGACATCTCCAAACCTCGCTTGTCGTTTTTTTCCCCTCTCTCTCTCTCGCTTTCTCTCTCTCACTCTGTCTCTCTAATATTGGCCCTGATGATCCTAAGGGGAAAAAAGTGGGGAGAGAAAAAGATATGTACCTTAGGGAAGAACCTCAGTAAGAGGGAGGGAATCAGAGGACGAGTAGGAGCGTGTGTGCGAGTGTGTGAAAGAGACACTTACTCTCCTAACTACTACTGGAAGACACACACTTTTCTCACCCAACTCAAAGCAGCAGCAAACCTTGGAGAATTGTTTTATTTTTGTTTTTTCGCGAACCCCCCCAAAAAAAATTCCTAATTATTCTCTCAAGCATCCATCTTTGCCTTGCCGGGATTTAATTTTCACCCCCTCTCTAGGAATCCTATGTACTGATCAATAGACCCTTTCCATCCACACAAGACATACCTCATGGATTTGTACCTGGTTGGATTTCTCATGTGCATGTGGTTCTCCAGCTCTCGGGTGCTTGGAGGCTATCCCATCTGGTGGTGAGTAGCAACGATCCCCACTTTCGGCATCACTTTCTCCAGCAGCACTGGGGGAGAATTGGTGGTCAGTGATCATTTTTCAGAGGGCAGTAAAAATACAGCACACTTTTCAGTTGACTGCGTGGAAAAAAGCTTCTCGGCTCAGTCCAAAGAATCTTAACCTCAGCCACTGGAGGGACGGAAAAGGCTAGCCTCGTCTTTTTTCCCCTCGCTGCTGTGTTTTTCGCCCCGGCTCCATTTATTTTAAAGCTTGTTTGTGAAGCTCGGAGGGTTGTGAAATGGATGCGGCGTGTTTGTCAGAGATAAGGTTAGGTTAAGGTGTCAGGCAGCGGGCTGCTGGATTGGGGATATTGTTGTCTTCGCTAATAGCCTCAGCACTCCAGCCGTGTTAGGAGTGTTAATTGGGGCATTAGTGTGGATGTCCCTTGGCTTGGGACTCAATAAATTCATTGGGGTTTAACGCTAAGTGTCATTTAACAGTATAAACCTCCAGTTGTTTTAAATGTGCACTTTTGGTTTGAAGTCACTGTGTGGTTTGAAAGATCTGTGGGATTTAAAATTCTGAACTAATCTTTTCCAGGAACTTGTTTTAAAGCATAATTCAAGCTAATATATATATATATATATATATATATATATATATATATATATATATATATATATATATATATATATATATAAAATAATTTTTGATACTTTTTAATTTCTTCAAAAAAAATCTTTAAAAAAACGTAAACATTGTAACATTACAAAATGTAAAAATAAATTAAATAATTTTTAGTACCTTGTTTTAAACAAAAAAATCATTGTTATTTTTTTTACAACTTGAGTTGTCATTTAAATATTATATTACATTATATTATATTATATTATATTATATTATATTATATTATATTATATTATATTATATTATATTATATTATATTATAAAAATCTTAAAGTAATGCATATTTGTCAATCACAAGAGAAAATTAACAAGCTGATCCAAAACAAAACATTATGTATACATTTCTATGCAGAAATCTTACTTATGAATGATGATGATTAACAAAAACACATACAGATAAGTTTATTGATTAACTTTGAAACCGTGTTATCTCCACTACTGTATATCTAATGCAATTCAAATTCCTCAATCTTAAATGAAGTAATAAACTTTTTTTTTCCCACATACTCTGATCTGCCATTAGGCTCGTACTGTTAAATCACTTACGTTCAGCACTCGACGAGGATCACATTTGCCTCTGAATGGTGCTGATATGTCATAGTTCCACTAATTACCCCATCCTCAAAATGCCACTGACCTCACAGGCTTCTCTTGTAACGTAAGTCTTTTTGCGAAAATATTTGTGTAGGCGAACGACAAAAGCCCCCCTGGCTCATGATACAATACTTGTCAGAACTAATGTGCTTTAGTAGTCCCAGTTAGCATGTGGTCCCCGCTGCTCTCGCTTTCCAAACCACCAGCATCTTCTGGTTTCGTTTATGGAGCGAGGCCTGCCAAACATGCAGTCGCACTCATATGCTTACATATTCAGAGGCCACAGTTATTATTTGTGTGCTTTTACTTAGAAACAGACATATAGAGATACTCAGTCAGTAACCGGTGTGAGAATGCAGAGTCTCGTTGATTTGGGTGAATTTAAGGCACTGCAGGTGAAAAGAGAGAGAGAAAAAATTGTAAGTGATCGTCATATTTTCCTAAAGTTAATTCATTATAGTAATAATTTCAAACTTTTCAAAAAGATCTCAAAAATTTTATGATTAAATTAGTAAATAAGGCATTATTTTGTTAAATATGTGTTTATTTTGACTATTTTCTAGCACAAATACATTGAAAAAATTAAGTTGAAAGAAATTAAGTTGAACATTACTACATTTAATTTGTTTAAATTCAGCCCATATGAATTGTTTGCAATCAGTTACCTTAAAAAGATTTAACAAATCCAATGAATAATTTATTCTAAACATTGTGTATTTAAGTTAATTATTATCATTTATTTCTTTTACATATTAGAGACAAAAGTTTTTACAGAGGCAGTTTTGGGAAGCATCTTTTTTATCACTCAATAATTCAGAAAACATCCACAACAGTATTAACTTTCGTTATTTTTTGTAAAATGTTTGTCATATTTTTTGTAATATTTTGTTTATAATTGGTCACACTTAAATAATGACAAATCATTAACTATGACTTTTAGCTCAATAAACTCCCACTTTGCTGCTTGTTATTAGTTATTAAAATAGTATTTGTGTTTAGATGTTGGCTGGGATTAGGTATGTATAAGTAAGATCTTGCAGAATATGTACTTTAAGCACTAATAAACAGGCAACATCTTGATAAAAGGTAGGTAATAATCAACAAGGTAATAGTGAAAATTGGACCCTATACTAAAGTGATATCAGGCAAATTATGGATGAACATACACTACCAGTCAAACGTTTGGGGTCAGTTTTTTTTTTTTTTTTTTTTTTTAAAGAAAAGTTGTCTGCTCATCTAGGATGTATTATTTAAATGTAAAATGTATTAACGTTTTAAATAATTGCTTTCTTATTATATGTAGTTTCAAATTAAATTATTACTCCAGGCATTATATAAGTAATTAATTAATTAATAATAATAATAATAATAATTAATATTAAAGTGATTTCTAAAGGATCATGTGACTGAAGGCTGGAGTAATGAAGTTAAAAATTCCATCGTTAAAATCACGGTAATAAATTATTAAATTAAATTATAAACTACTTTTGAACAGTTATTTTATAGTGCAATAATATTTCACAATCGTACAATATGTGCTGTATTTTTGATTAAATAAATGCAGCCTTGGTGAGCAGGAGAAGCTTATTTTAGAACATTTAAAAATCCTACTGACCCCAGACTTTTGACTGCTAGTGTATATCTCTTCAATATAGATATGAATAACATTTGGTGTATAAGTAAGTGCTGCTGATTTATGGCTCAGTGCAGGAGAAAGAACTAATTTTGATAAAACAGCCAGGCACAAACTGCTAAAGTGTGACAAACAAAACACTTGATTTTCTTCCAAATAGTCCAAATAGTTTTCATCTGAAAACTGACAGGTGCAGGACAAAACAGTGTTCATGCCGGTGGTGTCTCATGTTAAAGTGTAGGAGAGAGAAAGTGTGAGACATTCGTGACAAAAGAAAGTGATACAAAAACTTACAAGGCTGCAGGTAGATGGGCAGATGCGTCATCAGTTCTCAACTTCTGCCTAAAGGAGTCAGAATGACATCACTGAAGGATTCTGAAAGGGCACAGATATGGAGAAACAAATTATATTAGATGGATATAACAGGTGAAATATAAAATATATAAAGTATGCACAATTTAAAGAGGGTCATCCTATTTCAGTGTTCAAATTGAATTGATTTGATATGTGTCCTTTCTCATTTTCTTTATTTTTTTATAAGTTATCATCTTAGTAGTTGGGTTATTTTGTTGGCTAGGTTTAGGGATGTACAATAAAATCATGCAAAATATGTGCTTTAAGAACTAACTAACAGCCAATATATTCATTATAGGCAGATGAAACCTGCTAATTATTACTAATGAGAATTAGTACAATGTTTATTTTATTATATAAAATTAGTTGCATTCAGCAAAGTGAACAGATGATTATGTAAAAATCTAACAAAATGTATTACAGAATAAGTGAGCATACTGAATTAGATTAGAATTATCATTGTTAACACTTTAAAAGAATAGTCTATTAGTTAAAGTAATTAATGTTTTTACTAACACACTCATAGCGAACAAGCTTGTACTATTGTCATTTTTTTGGTCAAACCTTCTTTTAAACTACAATTACTATTACTAAATTTTTAAATACAAATTTTAATTCAGTAAACTCCTAATTTGCTGCTCATGAGAATTGGTACGGAACTAAAATCTTAGTGAGAGTGGGTACTTTAGAGTGTTACACTTTTGTAATAAAATGTTATAATATGGCTGAAAATAGTTCCCGTCATTCAGCATAATAAATACATTAATACATAATAAATACATTAATGTAAAAATCAAAGAAAATGTATAACTGAATAAGAACACTGATTTTAATTTAATTTAATTTAATTTAATTCTATTTTAAATTATTTTTAAAAATTGGTATAATATTTTAATTGAATGGCTTATTGGTTAAACAATATATTTAATTATTTTTAAAAAATCATATACTAACATATATTAATAAAGAACAAACACGCACAGCCTTTAATAATCATGGCTGATTTACCAATTTAATATTAAAATCCAAAATTTTGCTTTTTAACATGAATTAATGCAGCAAGTTAACATAAACTAAAATTGAAAAACTTGATTTTCAATAACATAATATGAATATACTGTATTTAATAACACATTAACTGACATTATCTAATGGACCATTATTTTAAGTGTTTCAAAATATATTTGGTTGTCAAATAGATGGCACATAGCCTTGTGGTATTAAAGACAGAGGGAATTCAAAAAGATTCAAAATTACTATTAAATATTTTATGGCTGCATTTCGATCCACAAATGAATCTTTTAAAATGTCATCAAACTATTCTTGTTCTAAATATGCACAAATATTTTTGTCCATGTTAGGGTAATTATTTGCTTAAAACAAACCATTAACTATGATTTTAGGTCAATAAACAAAAATTTGCTGCTTATTAGTTAATAAGGTGGTAGTTTGGGTAAGGTATTGACTAGGATTGGGGATGTGGAGTAAGATAAAGCAGAATAGCTGCTTTATATTTAACAGTGCAATTTATTGTGTTAAAAAAGTTTTTAAATATTAGCCTTTTTCAATAGGCATGCATTGACACAACAACAGCTATTCCTAACAAACAGCTTTTAGTAAAAAAATAATAACAATATGATCAACAATTTAATTTTCGGAATAATAGTGTAATCTAATATTTCAAAAATGTTGACTTTTAAGCTACACAGAAAAAAAGAAGTAACTTTTCATAGTGTGTTTTCTGCTTTCAGTTCAATTAAATGTATTTGTGTCTTATAGTGCGCATTTAATCCATCCTGGCAGATCGTCTCCCTTTAATCCCTCCCCAACTGAATGGACTTTAAATCTATGATGAACAGTGTTGCAATAATCAGGCCAATTTCATTCCCTAATCTGTTTCAACAGCTTACCAGGCTGCTAATATCTGACTTTATCCTCTCAAGATGAACTAATTAAGCTTGTTCTTAAGCAGGGGTAGCTACTGAAAGCCATCAGCCTGTCTCGCTTTGTTCAATCTCACATGCATTTACAGATCCGAGACTCAATCAGCAGTCACTCCCAATACCAGACAGCAAGAAACACCGCATTTGTGGCTCCAACCCACAACAGCACCACAAAGCCACCGTGCGTTCGGATCCAGCTGGCTGGTTTCTTCACAGTTCATCTGTTATCTATCAAAACTTTTCACAACACAACAGCTCCGAAGAAGCCTGACCACGCATGATCAAGTCCCGGCTTGACCTGGAAACACTTTTCAGTAGCTCTTATTATCTGAAGTACCTGTCAAAACAGTCAACTGGGTAAAACTGTAGGCACTATTAGTTAGATTTAAAAAATTATGCTAATAAGAATTTGCTCAGTGCAATTTTTTGAAAAGAATTAAGTCTTGCGGCATGAAAAAATGCTACAGGTTTGAAGCAAGGGTTTAATTTCAGGATAGGAGTAGGGTAAGGCAAAGTGTTTTTTTACAGTATAAAATACATTATGCCTGTGGAGATTCCAAGTGTGTGTGTGGACCACGAAATCAATCATAAATGTAAACATTTTAATATGTTTACATCATAAGACAGCTGAATAAATACTGTAAGCATTTAAATGGGTTAGGATTGGACAATGTTTGGCCTAAATTTTACTATTTGGAAATCTGGAACATGAGCATGTAAAAAAACATTTAATATTAAGAAAAAAACACTATTAAATTTGTCCAAATGAAGTTCTTAGCAATGCATATAACTAATCAAAAAAGGGAGTTTTGCAGTAGGGATATATGAATATTTACAGCAGGAAACTTTATTAGGTGCTTTATTATCAGGTTGGACTCACTTTTGCCTTCAGAACTGCCTTAATCCTTTGTGACATAAATTCAACAAGGTACTGGAAATATTCCACAGAGATTTTGATAGCATGACGCTGCTGCAGATTTTGTCGACTGCACATCCATGATGTGAATCTCCCGTTTCACCACATCCCAAAGGGGCTCTATTGGATTGAGAGCTGGTGACTGTAGAGGCCATTTGAGTACAGTGAACTCATTGTTACGTTCAAGCTAGTCTGAGTAGCCATCAGAAGATATGTACTTTGTGGTCATAAACGAATGGACATGATCAGCAACAATACTCAGGTAGGCTGTGGTGTTGACACGATGCTCAATTGATACTAATAAGCCAAAAGTATACCAAGAAAATATCCTCCAGAACATTACACCACCACCACCAGCCTAAACCATTGATACAAGGCAGGATGGATCCATGCTTTCATGTTGTGATACCAAATTCTGACCCTACCATCCGAATGTCACAGCAGAAATCGAAACACATCAGACCAGACAACGTTGGTCCAATCTTCCATTGTCCAATTTTGGTAAGCCTGTGCAAATTGTAGCCTCAGTTTCCTGTTCTTAGCTGACAGGAGTGGCATCCAGTGTGGTCTTCTGCTGCTGGGTTGGACGTGTTGTGCATTCAGAGGTGCTCTTCTGCATACCTCAGTTGGAACAAGCCTGGCCATTCTCCTCTGACCTCTGGCATCAACAAGGCATTTGCGCCCACAGAACTGCCGCTAACTGGATATCTCCTCTTTTTCTGACCATTCTCTGTTAACCCTAGAAATGGTTGTGCATGAAAATCCCAGTTAATCAGCAGTTTCTGAAATACTCAGACCAGCCCGTGTGGCACAATGCCACGTTCAAAGTCACTTAAATCACCTTTCTTCCCCATTATCTTCCTCGGTTTGAACTGCAGCAGACTCTGTCTTGACCATGTCTACATGCCTAAATGCATTGAGTTTCTGCATTGTTAGAATATTATTATCTTATTATGATCTTATTCTGCACCCCTAATCCTACTTAAAACCTAAACCCAACTAATGCCTAACTAACTATTAAGAAACAGCGAATCAGTAGTTTAAGCTAGTGGTGTAAATTTATAGTAGTTTAATACTGTGAATTGTGACCTGTTAACAATAGAATTATAATATACCTTATGAAAAAACATTTAATCTACAGTATTTACAATATATAAAATCACAATATAATTTGTAAATCCTTATTAAGACACAATTTTTTTAGAACGTAAAGAATCAATATGATCTCGATTTTTAGATTTCGATTTCGATTTATACAATATTGCAATAAAGAAAATTCGGTCACACTTTACAATAAGGTTCATTAGTTAATGTTAATTTATGCATTTACTAAGATGAACAAACAATGAACAATAAATTTACTACTGTATTTGTTCATGCTAGTTAACGTTAGTTAATGAAAATACAGTTGTTCATTGTTAGTTTGTTAACTCATGGTGCATTAACTAATGTTAACAAGCATGGACTTGAATGTTAATAATGCATTAGTAAATGTTCAATTATGATTAATAAATGCTGTACATATGTTGTTCATGATTAGTTCATGTAAGTAAATGCATTAACTAATGAACCTTATTGTTAAGTGTTACCGAAAATTCTCATATACACAGACATCGGAATGTTTGATTGTGTGTATTTACACCTGGGTATACTAATAAATCGATACCCAATCAAAATAAAAGAGTCAAAATTATCTTTAAATGAACTTTTCACTTTCATCACATATAACTTGGATTCAAGTTGCTCTTTTTGTAACCACAACAAAGCCTTATGAGACTCTCATTTAAGCACAAATAGGCTTTCACTCTCCATTCTCAAAAGCAAAGAGCCCCTTTGAGTCGGAAACATACACAAACACTTAACATAAAACACTAATTCTGAATTAATTAAAATTGTGAAAACTCCTTTTGGGAGAGAATAGGCATGAAGGAGGGCAGCATCGGGAGGCCAGTAAGCATTCTGACCTGCTCTGGGCTCCTGCTGGCTTCAATGGGACTTGACTCATCTCTGCGACAGAGGAATGTCATTATACACCCTTCATAGCAAAAACCCCCTCTGAAACACAGCACAGCAATATCCACCAGCTGCAATTCACTGGGAAAAAGATCAAGGATGTTTCGTGGATAATGGGGGCCACTTAGGAAAAGGAGGGTGAAACAGATAGCCCGTCTTACCGGTATTACTTTTCAGATGTATTGGTTCAGCATTAGAAGCCAATCCGATATCAATAGCACTGGGGCAGAGCAATCTCGTAGAGGAGAATGGTGCAGGATTTACTCCAAAACTATTTGCATTCAGACCTTGTAGTAAATGGTATTAGTAAGTACAAGAAAAACATAGAAAAAAAAGGTTAAAGTTTGAGTTAGAAAGACTGAAATAGCATTTTTTTTTAGATCTACAATGATCTTTTAGAAAAACATTGACATGGTTTAGAAAAGTTTTATGGCAAAAAAAATATATACATATAGAAGAATGTTGATTAAAGCCATTTAATTTTTAAGGGTATCCATTGCGAAACTTCACTTGCATAACACATGGTGTTAAACACTGATGTGTCCACAGTGTGTAAGCAATTAGCTTATAATGCAGGGGCAGTTCTGGGACGTCATCTTTAAGGTTCGCTTTATTTGCTGCAATATATTTTTTAAGCAGTATAATATTTTTTGATTGTTTTCTAATATTTTAAATGTATAATAATAATAGCAATATCTAAATACTAAATTACCACAAATATAAAACCAAAACTATTATTATTAGTAGAAGTGGTAGTAGTACAGTTGAAGTCAGAATTTTTAGCCCCCCTGAATTATTAGCCCCCCTGTTTATTTTTTTCCCCAATTTCTGTTTAACGGAGAAAAGATTTCTTCAACACATTTCTAAACATAATAGTTTTAATAACTAATAACTGATTTATTTTATCTTTGCCATGATGACAGTAAATATTATTTTACTAGAAATCTTTTAAGACACTTCTATACAGCTTAAAGTGAAATTTAAAGGCTTAACTAGGTTAATTAGGTTAACTAGGTGGGTTAGGGTAATTAGGCAAGTTGGTTTGTTCTGTAGACGATCGAGATTTAGATTCTAAACCTTATCATTAGTTGGAGTGCAGTACACTATGTTTTGCTTCTGAATAGCTGCATTTGAATGTTACTATAGTGTCAGATGTTGTTAGGACACGGTGTTACAATGTAAGCAGCTTGGCTATAATGTTTGTGTTTGTAATATTTATATTATTTGCTAATTAAAACATGCCTCATTTGGATTTTCAGAACTTTAAATCTGCATCTGATTATAGAGGATGCTGCTGTCCTCCGGAGTTCACATTTTTGGCCGCAGTCACATACATTGATGCAGCCTTCAAGACTAAAATAAAATACGGTGCTGAAATAACTGACAGTAAACTGACAGTGGACGATTATAGACACCAAAACAAAGACAGACATTCCGACACGAATCTTGCAATTTCAAAAGAGAATAAATGACTTCAGCATTGTTTTTAAGTTAAACAGATGTTCACATAGCATGTTTCTTAAATATTTGCAAACATATTGAGGTATTTTTATGCTTTAAAAGACCTGTACATACAGCACCTTTAATGCAAATAATGCGAGATGAAATCCTGACTATTTACTGTTTGTGTAGACTACATAAATGAATGTGAAATCCTGTTAAATTTTCTGTCACAAAACTGTGTGATTTGTCATCAAAGCATAATCTATGTAAACCAAATATTGTAAATTAGTCTTTGAGGGTAAATATTTTAATATTACTCAAAAAAAAGTTGATTTATGAAACGATAAACTGTTTTTCAACAACAGCAGTTTATTTAACATGGTGAAATGTATCGACTAAGAATTGTAGTCATCTTTTCTTTGGTACATGCAGCCGAGGCTCATGGGAAATATATGCCTTAGCCTACATTTTCGTCAAATTTAAAATATGCTGCTTTGGGTATATTTTATTGCACATTTCAGAGAACAAATAAACCAGAACTGAAACACCTGAAATCTGAAACACGTTACTTAGGGTATGTCTTGATGTATGCTTCAGATGTACTTCTTTCTTTTACAAGCCCATGCAAACACCTAGCAACCCACTGACCTAAACCTTCCCTAAAACCAAACAATTGTGTTTTCAAAGCCAAACTCAAGATAAAAGTCCACAGTGACCACTTAGTTTTACCTTTATTTTACAATACTTTTGTGGAATTTAAACCTGAGCACTGCTGATCACAAGTACAACACTGTACAAAGTAAACTACATGCACACTAAAACCACACTAAAAACATCTTAAATATGTCAAGCAAACATATTCGGTTACAAATCATAGATACCATTAAACATTTTGTAGTATTTATATGGTGTCGTGCAAAGAACTGCACAAAATAAACCTTTATTAGTCAATATGACCATTTAAACATCATTAGTGTGAAAAGGAACACATTTTGTTGGTATCATAGTACACCATAGTGCTAAGTTTACTTGGTGCAGTTCATAAAAATGTAGACTAAAACCCATATTTCCAATGAGCCTGTGTGTTAATTATGTTCCAATTTTTAAAACACAAAAAATAATGTCACTGAATGTCGCATATTAACCAAGCATGCTTGATCTTCTGTGAACATATCTAAAAGCTATATTGTTCTGATCCCTACATTTTACCTGTTTATTCTGTTCAGAAAGTGATGTGGCTATTAAGAAAACTAAACCGTTCAGTTCACATGGGTTTATTTTTAGATCTCTTTATTTTTGAATTGCTTAAAATGATCTTAATGTGTTATCCAAAGATGAGAGGAGGTCTTAAAGGTTTGGAAAGACATGAGAGTGAATAAATGACAACAAGCCTTTAAGCAGTTAACTTTTGATTTCTCGAGATTTTGCAAGTTGTAGTTTCGGCAATTTGCAATTTACTTGTTAGAACACATAGGCAGGTCAAGTCTGCCAGCAAATGCTTTCTCTGACTGACACAAATGCACAAAGGTGCCTTATTAACCAAACTGGATTAAGAAGAGGAGCGCATAGTTACCCTCATTCAGGATCTGATGATGAATGGGTACAGACTACACCTGTGGATCTTCCAGACCACCTGAGGTTATCTCTGAAGTCATCCTGTCGCACACACACACCTTTAATAGTGACAGTCGAGACAGATAAAAATGGCTGGCATTTCTGTGAGGAAAAATATTGACTAGAAGTTTCTTTAAAGGAACACTCCACTATTTTTGGAAATAGGCTCATTTTAGGCTAATTTCCCAAATGAGTTTTACTATTTTTTAATCCATTCATTTGGGTCTGGCAAGAGCAATTTTAAGATGTTTAGCTTAACATAAATCACTGAATTGGATTAGATCATTAGCATTTTGCTTGAAAAAAAAAAAGTTCATAATTTTCCTACACTGTAAACCCAAAAAGTTAAGGTAACACAAAAAAACATTTGAGGAAACCGATTGCAACAAACCATTTAAGTTCAAAAACTAATCTAAATGAGTAATGTGAACTTAATCCATTTGAGTAAACGAAGCAATTTGAGCACAGTAAAACCCAATAAATGAAGAAAACTCAAACCAACTGAGTACTGTAAAACCCAATAAGTTAAGTCAGCTCAAACTGTTTGAGGAAACTGATTGCAACAAACCATTTAAGTTGAAAAATGAATCTATATGAGTTCTGTAAACTTAATCTATTTAAGCTGAAGTAATGAGGTATTTAATTGGCTCATTACTTTTAACACCGAGTTCAAAACTCTTTTCAAATGAGTAAAATTAACTTTCAGTAAATTATGAGTTAACTACACTCATTTCATTTGATAAAGTTAACTGTTGAGTTTTACAATGAATTTAAAGTTTAAGTCTTTTGTAGTTACATCATATACTAAGATCAACAGAAATGTAAAAGTTGCTACTTTCTAAGCTTATATGAACTCAAAAATGGCATATGCTCTTTGTTATTCACTTTAAAAAATATTTTTGTTGCTTGTTCAAACTAATAAAAGTTTACTTTAAAATGAGCTGAATCAATACAATTCTTTAGATTTTGTTGGGACAACTTAATTGTTCAATCCTCTTAAACATGTAAAAACTCAATTTCTTCATGTTGTTCCAAATAAAAAAAAAAAAAGTTGTGTGGAACCCAGCATTTTTAGTGTTGTTTGCTGTTTGTTTAAAATAAGCTAAAACAACGCAACTCTTGGGTTTTTGGGGGGGCAGCTTAATTGTTTTATGTTCAATTTATTAAAATGTGAAAATAAAATGTTAACTTAATTCTTTTCATGTTGTCTCAACACAAATCAATTTTGGGGAACCCAGCATTTTTTACAGTCCAGTGTGGCTAAGAACTACACTCTCATTCTGGTGTAATAATTAAGGAACTTTGTGCTATGGAACTACTGTGCTGTAGAGTGAGCGTTGAGTGAGCGACGTATCTGGGTAGGGGGGCGTGTGCGCGCGAGACGTACCCGAAGAGCGGTGGGAGTTGCGCGCACGCGCGACGCGACATAACATTACCTGAAGAGTGGTGGGGGTGAATTGCGCGCGACGTACCTGAAGAACTATGAGGGATGCGGTGGAGAGAGGGCTGTGCAACGTATTTAAGGACCGGGCAGGAAGCGCGCGATTTCCGGGAGATTATCATTCATTTGCGGGCATCCGGGAGTGTCTTTGCATTTGAGGGATACTCTCGCAACTTCCGGGAGACTTGGGATGTCTGCAACAGTCAACTTTATCAAATGTAATGAGTGTAGTTAACTCAAAATTTACTGAAAGTTAATTCTACTCATTTAAGAGTTTTCAACTCAATGTTAAAGGTAATGAGTTAATTAAATACCTCATTGCTTCATCTTAAATGGAGTAAGTTCACAGTACTCATATAGATTAGTTTTTCAATGTAGCAATCGGTTTCCTCAAACGGTTTGAGTTGCCTTAACTTATTGGATTTTACAGTACTCAACTGGTTTAAGTTCTCTTTATTTATTCGGTTTTACTGTGCTCAAATTGCTTCATTTACTCAAATGGACTATGTTCACAGAACTCATTAGGATTAGTTCCTCAAACGGTTCGAGTTACCTTAACATTTTGGGTTTTACGGTGTATTCTTTGATTAACAACCTTTCATTTTCTGTCGATCTTATGATGTAACTACAGAAAATTCAAGCTTTAAATAGGAAGTTATTAAAACCTTTTTTATTTCTTATTTTTTTGAGCAAGTAGCTAACGGTCTAATCTAATTCAATGATTTATGCTATGCTAAGCTAAACTAAGCTAACAGTGCTCCCACCAGGCCCAGAGGTCGGCTGAATGGATTAGTGAATGGTAAACCTCAACTGTTTAACTGTAAACCGAGGAGTTGTAAAATGAGCCAATTTAAAAAAAAATTAAAAAATAAAAAACAAGTGAAGTGTTCCTTTAGAAAACATAGTTTTTCAAACGAGTATTTCTGAAGTCTGAATCATTCAGGTCAGCGTTATTAACTGGATCAACAGATTCACTGAAAGACAGAAAAGCTCACTAAATAAGTAAGTATAATTCTTACTTAGTTTTAGGTAGTTTTCGTAGAAAAAACAACTGTTAACATTTTGTAACATTTATCACAAAAAGCATTCATTTACTGTCTGCACCGTCTGCGGCTATACCACGTTCAGACATTTTGCTAATGTTCGGTCAGGCTTCTGAATGGAATTGGAAAAAACATCTTGGCTCTGGTGAAAACCAAACATCTACATCTATGTCAGTTCATCTAGAGGGGCTTTAGGGAGTTGTGTAATACATCACAAGTTTAATCAAATGTGTCAGCTTGCTTACGTAGGGAGTAGCGGTGGAGTCTGAGTTGTTAGCACGCTCTAGCCCTCTGACAGCTCCGCTATATGAACAGTGACAGACAGCAGCTCTCAGAGACAGACCCCAAAGTTGTACGTCACAGAGGTTTCTGGACCATAACACAACACAGGACTGAGGTTAACAGCACAGCTAATTACACCACTTAAAGAACTGCACAAAAAATGTCAACGAAAAACACAAAACATGACCCTTTTGAAAAAAACAGTTTATGATTAGTTTGGATCGGTCTACATCAGCTAGATGGTCAGTCAACATTATAAGTGACAACTTTCTAACTATAAACTGATCTGTTTTTTTATATACTGACGCAAAAGACAAAAATTAAACAGGCGTGTTCAGTGTTGACAAGCTCTAAATGTTAGGCTACTATGTGAAGAGAGCAACAGTGGTCAAATATAGATCTGTTAGAAAGCAGCTATTATGCTGTGTAACAGTAGTTTAAAATTAATTTTAGAGCTATTTTAATGTGTTTTATTTAACACACACGCATTAATAAAAACAAATCCTAAATCTTAAACATAAAACTGCACTTTTAGCACAGTGTAAATTACAAACATTAACCCAATCCTTTTTTCTTTTTTTTTTTTCTTTTTTTGCCAAACTGAGAAATCTACTTAATACTATAATGGAACCAGTAGCTTTCTAATCAGAAGCATTTGTAGTATAAAGTCCCATCCCCTCTAATATCTTTTGGTCTAATCTTAAATTTAAATAAGATTTGAAAAATATTCTGATTGGCTTTGATTGTATCAAGATGTGCAGCTGTTTCGTATTTCTTGTGGACAGGAAAACTGTTTGGCAGTGGAAATTGTCCCATTTCCACATTTCTCATTAGAAATAGTCAAAGTATTGGACCACCCAAACATTTTCTCTTCTCAAACCCCATAAGATCTGATTTCTCATGACAACTAACGTAGCTTAGTGAAGTCAGTCAGGTAGTAAGGGCAATGTGAACAAAACATAACATATAACATAACATATAATATAACATATAACTTAGCATAAAATAGCATAACATAACAGGGGTACATTTTTTTGTACCTCAATTAAATGATCTTAGATGATTTTGCAGATCTTAGATCTTTTAATCTTGATAACTGATCTGTGGCTAATTTGGTTATACATTCGTGAATCAGATTAAAATGTCTGGATGAACTGATTTGAGATCGCTGCATGTGTTGCAAAGAACTGATCTACCGATCCTTAAAATCATGATGCAAAATCAATGCAAAACTTGGCTGACGAGACAGTAGTGTTATGACATCTTCTGATTAATTTTCAACTATCCATGTGAGCAAAATTACATAAAATTCGTAGTAAAGGGTTTGTTAAATATGAAACACAATAACTTTCTACCTTTGTTGTGGGCTGCAGGCTTTACAATTTACACTCATGCATCAAGAGTATTTAGCAATTTTTAATTTCAAATAACCGCCAGTTTAGCTGTCAAAACATGCAAGTGCATGACTGCATAATTTATTATTCCTTTTAAAAAAAAAGTTAAATATTGTGCATGTCTAGTATCATACACATATTGTACTAAAACGGGTCACCTTAAAATAGGACACGTTTGTTTCATATTAAGTCCATATTATTAAATTAAATGCATTTTCTCTTTGAACCCCTTGGGGAGAACTACCATATGACAGGTTTTGTACTTTTCTTTCGAAGTGCAGATTGCAAAAGTTTTATTAATATATTTTTTAAACTTTTTAAACTATTTACTATTTTGCCAAGTGTATATAACTACTACTGTAAGAACATATCTGAATTTGGTACATACTTTCAGTATTATCTTTGCTTGAAATCACCCAATCTAATCCTGATTATATGAAATAAGCCTGCTCCCAAGTAGGTTTGAGTTACCAGAAGTGTTGCTATGACAACAACTCTTGGATGCGTTTTGAAGAACGAAACGATCCTGAATCATGTCAAGTCGTCAAAAAAAAAAAAAAAAAGCAAAACAAAACTAAAACGGTCTTTCTTGCACTAACGAGAACTATGAATTCTTTAAAAGTACAAAATAAAAAATCTAATCAAACGACAATAACTGGCTTCTCTGAAACAGAATACATTTTTTAGCAACTAATAATTTTCTTTTATGTTAGGCTAAACAAACTTCAGAACCATCAAACTGCACATAAAAAAAAACAGAAGCAGCACACAACCACACAAAACCATAATTTAACATCTGTAATATGTTTGAAAAACATGCCTTTATACACAACGAAAGAAAAACAGTAATGAATGGCCCCTCTAAACAACATTCAGAACAGATTAAATTCCAGCGGTGTTACACTTAGTTTAAAACATCACAAATATTACTAATATAATGACATATTCACTTGTACACCACCTGACAAAAGTCTTGTTGCCTATTTTAGGAACAACAAATAGTAACTTGACTTCTAGTTGATCATTTGCTATCAAAAGTGGCTTATATGAAAGGTAAAGCCTTCTAGACTACACTTATTTTACCAAAATAATATATGCCTTGATTTTTAATTATTTAATCAGGACAGTAAGGTCTGACTTTGTTTAGACAAAAGTCTTGTCACTAAACAGAAATAATGTACAGTATAGAATATAAAGTCATATTGAAGTGGGAAAAGAATGAATATTGTGTATGACACCCATGAGCTTGGACGACTGCATTCATACATCTATGCAATGACTCAAATTAATTATTAATAAAGTCATCTGGAAAGGCAAAGAAAGTGTTCTTGCAGGACTCCCAGAGTTCATCAAGTTTTTTTGGATTCATCTTTAATGCCTCAACCATCTTACCCTAGTCGTGCTCAATAATGTTCATACCTGGTGACTGGGCTGGTCAATCCCGATATGATGGCTGCAGTAGAAAAACGAGTCCTATCCTGCTTTAGAATTTGTTTCCTGTGGTTTGTAATGTAATGGGGAGCACAAATGTCTTGATACTAAATGTAACCCCAAACCATGATTTTTTCCTTCACCAAACTTAACTGATTTCTGTGCGAATCTTGGGTCTATGCGGGCTCCAATAGTTCTTCTGCAGTATTTCTGATAATTGGGATGCAGTTCAACAGATGATTCATTTGAAAAAACTACCTCCTACTTTTCCAAATTCAACAACTAGGATCGAGCATTGTCAGGTAGTGTACATTATACAGTTTAAATAGTCAAAAAACATTGCCACACTGCCAAATTACCTCTTAAAAGACTAATTTAATTGAACAAAGTTTCAACCTACAAGGTCTTTATCAGGTCCATTTAACAATAAGCAATTAGCCATAACAAGCAGGGCACAATGACAAGAATAATAAGCCTTATTAACATGAAAGGGAAACACATCTAAGCAGGTAGCAAGAACAATATTTGCTGAAGAGAACCTAAACTAATCTTCAAATGTCACTATTTTGACTGCTGTCTGGAAGCTGCTACAGGTGGATTTCGTTTTTTCTTGAATGATTTTCACCTGCTTGCACTACCTTATGTTCTCAAGTTAGCATCAACAGCTTGTATTTTACTCTACTCACAAGTGTGCTGATTTTTTTTAATAAACAGCAGTGTTTGGAACTACTGTTAATTCTGTCATTACAATGGGGGGTGGCCATCTCCCACAAAAAATAATAAATAAAAATCGCCAAATATAGACACCCACAAGGCAATAATCAGTGAAACATTTGAAGCAGCGCATTGCTAATTATTATACAAGTGCTCTCGTGTAACCTCACTCACTAGCAAGGGTGCATGGGGAGTCATCAGGAACAGAGATAGAAAACAGGTTTGAACATTTTTCAAGGATTCCGACATTTTTTTTTATCTGATGAGCCCTGAGCAGTTGAAATGCCAGTCAAATAAGTGGCGAGAGAGAGCTTGTGTTCCTGTTCTGACAGAATGACTGAGGAAAAGCCCCATCCTCAGGCTAACAACCCTCTCTCTCCTTTATAAGCCTTTTTAAAGTCAGTGGAAAATAAGCTCAAGTCATAATAAGGCAACTGACCAAAATTAAAGCAGCATATAATTAAAACGAAATGGATCCCACTTGGAATACTTGATAAAATTCCAAATATGATTCTGAAAATTCAAGTGATACTTTCCATAAATACTGTAAAGGTTTGCAAGACTCTGAAATGGAGCAAATACTATATGGCCCGCTGTGGGAAATAGTAAATTAATCAATGTTACTGACATTTAAATTAGAGTCGTTCATTAAATTACACAAATGTTCCATCATTCAGTACGGAGGGATTGATTATGACAAGGTGATTCTCTCTCTAATCCTTCTGCTCTCTGTTTCTCCTACTTTGGTCACGCAGCCTAAGGCACAGATGCTTTCCATACATTTAACACAGAAAGGTGTGCAAATTTTTTTTTCTTCAAAAAAATCTCCTACATCCTGTCTTAAAATGTCAAGTGTGAGTTGAGTGAAGGGGCTAGATTCATTCCTAACAAAGTAGAAGCTGTCGATCTTGAGCAATATCTGGGATTTGAGTAAGCTGTGGCTTTAATCACTTGTTAAGAAGTCCAAGTAGTGATAGAGCTCATGCTTTGCACACATATATAAATGTATAATAGGAGCGATCATTATAGTGTTACATGTAAGGCACAGAGACATGAGAGTGCTTGATAAAGCTTTATATTTGAACTAAGAGCTTAAAAGCTTTGGTATAATTATAGTTATTTTCTGTTGTTGGTAGTGGTCCCAATGTTGTCAAAATGTTTCCAGTAATTTGTCTTTTGCAAGCAATTTTAGAGCTACTGTATGAACATATGTGAACTATTTTAACTGAAGTTTTTCGGTTCACTTTTGGAGCCTGTTTCAAAGTTCCATATTGAATTACAAACAAACTTCATTTTGGTCTTATTTAGTTAACATTCTGGTTTTCAGTAAAGTTTGTTAAAATACAATTAATTTAGCTTTGCTAAGAATTATGAACACAAATTCTGACCTTTATCTTTCAATGTCAGCTGAACTATTTTGGTTTGTTTTAGAAACCTGTTTCAAACAAATTTCAAATTGGTCAAATTTATGCCTGTTTTTCTGCAAAGGTCTTTTCTGAACTTCTTTGAATAAAGCCTAAAGGGTGTTTATTCACTAGCAACTTAGTTAAAAGTTGCTAGTTAATTAGCTACAGTAAAGTTATTAGTAAGGTTATGGAACTAATAAAACATGCAATAACATGCAGCTTTTGTAAAACTGCTTTGAAACAATAATTATTCTGAAAAGTGCTATACAATAAACTTGAATTGAATTTAACTTTGGTAAGCTGTTGTAAACTCGAAAAAATCCCTTAAACAATTTTTGTTTTAGTCTAACTTTGTTTGCACGATTGTCGTTCACATGATTTCATTCTTCTCTATTACCTTGAAGTATAGGCTCACATCATTACATGATTTGGAACTCCCCAATTGTACATCAACAAGCTGTTTTAGGAAACTGAACAGTGTTGGGAGTAAGGCATTACAAGAAATGCGAGTTACGTAATAATATTCCTTTTCTGAGAAACAAGTAAAGTAATGCATTACTTTTAAAAATTAAGTGTTACTTTTTAATGAGTTACTTTTAAAAAATCTAAGGCGATTTACTTTTTAGTTTAGTTAATTTGCTTTTTGGAAATAAATTGCTGGATTAAAATAAGCATAGTCATGTTGAATCCTGCACAAAATGAGAGAATGCAGGAACAGACAGAATTGAAGACAGTAGAGCTTTTCACTTCTGCGATGGAATTATTTTCATTATTCTGAACACATGGAAGAAAAGGAAAAAAGGATTATCTGAATGGACACTGATGGACAAAAAGTAGCAAACGCATTGCTTTAAACTTTCATTAATCTTTCAATAATACAGCATGTAGCTCTGGGGTCAGGAAGTTCTCCAAAAAAAATAAATAAACAACATTATCCTAAATTCATTTTTATGTTTTTTTTTAAAGGTAAATTAAGGTTATACAGTATGTTGTTAATTAAACAAATCTATTAAATAAAAGAAAATTCTGAAAGAGATCAAGCCTCAGGTCAGAAAAAGGAACGGAAATGTAACTTAAAAGTAACGTAATGTACTACTTACCATAAAAAGTAAAGCAACTAGTTAGGGGAGTTTGGGGAGTAACTCAATATTGTAATGCATTACTTTCAAAAGTGACTTTCCCCAACACTGAAAATGAACATGAATTCTGGTCTTCAATTTTAACTGATGTGTTTTGGTTCATTTTGGGAACTGGTTTCTAACAAACTTGAGTTTAATTCCTTTTGAGTAATTTTGACTAATTTCTTTGCCCTGATTTTCTGCACAGTACTCTGTTTCTCAAAATTAGCTAAAAGTATATTGGTTTACTGGGCAACGCAGTGGAGCAGTAGGTAATGCTGTCGCCTCACAGCAAGAAGGTCGCTGGTTCAGTTGGGTCAGTTGGTGTTTTTGTGTAGAGTTTGCATGTTCTCCCTGCGGTCGTTTGGGTTTCCTCCGGATGCTCTGATTTCCCCCACAAGTCCAAAGACATGAGGTACAGGTGAATTGGGTAGGCTAAATTGTGTATGGATGTTTCCCAGAGATGGGTTGCAGCTGGAAGGGCATCCGCTGTGTAAAACATGTGCTGGATAGGTTGGCAGTTCATTCCGCTGTGGCGACAGCGGATTAATAAAGGGACTAGGCTAAATAGAAAATGAATGAATGAATGAATGAATGATGGTTCACTTGGATAAGCTTTACTTTTTAACTCCAATCTAATTTTGTCTGTTGTTGTTTACACCATTTAATTCTTCTTTATTACCTTATAGTAGTATATTGGTTCACAAGTAAGTGGTCCTGAACTCACAAAATAATTTTCAAACAAACTACATTTTTGGCCTCACATTTGTTAATTTTTTTTATTATACATTTAATTTTGTTCCAAATTATTACTTGGTAACACTTTTTTTTTTTGATGGTCCATTTTAATATTTGTAGACTGTCTGCTTAATACCTGTTGATACTGCTGCTAAACAAACATTTAACTGACTATAAGAATCTTTGCAAGTACATGTCAACTTACACCAACCCTAACCCCGACCCCAACTCTAACCCCAACCTAACAGTCTACCATCTAATGTAGATGCAATGTAACTTAAATTCAACAAACAGACCATCAAAATAAAGTTTGAACTATTAATTCTTCATGTCTGACCATGTCACACCTCTCTTGATTTGGCTTAACATGTATCAGGGCATGTAAAGTGAAAATCTCCACATTTAAACATACCTCAGAGTATCTCCAAGCCACTCTCAGAAGGAGCAGAAGCTGGCCAGGAATGTCTGGTGAATGTTCCCTGACCTGTCTGGGGCCTGGGGTAGCAGGCCAAAGCTGTGGCCTTGTAATGAACTCAAACACAGCTTTAACAAGGCATCAACCTCAAGAGCTCCAGGGGTCGGATGTCACAAACTCACAAGTTCAAAGAGTTTCTTATTTCTTTTGCCTGTGGACAAAAACAGAACACTCAGCAGTGTGGTCATAGACAGGTGCCTCATCTCCCACTTTTCTGGAGAAGCTGCTGAACGTAAGGGTGCTAAAAAACATTCAGAGAGGGACATTAAATATGCTTTGTCTAGGTTGTTGCATTTGGACAGTGAGGGATGGGCGAAAAAAAATGCTACAATAGGGATAGTTCATGCAAAAATGGAAATTCTGCTGTTAAATTAATAATTTACTGATCCTCAGATTGATTCAAACTTGCAATATGTGTTGATTGCTGGGGGGACAATCCTGTCGTCTCACAGCAAGAAGGTTGCTGGTTCGAGTCCCAGCTGGGCCAGTTAACATTTTTGTGCGGAGTTTGCATGTTCTCCTAATTTTCACATGGGTTTCCTCCAGGTCCTCCAGTTACCCCCACAGTCCGAAGACATTTGATATAGGTGAATTGAATAAACTTAACTACCTGTAGTGTATAAGTGTGTGTAAATGAGAAAATGTGTATGTGTGTTTTTCAGTATTGGGTTGCAGCTGGAAGGGCAACCCCTGCATAAAACATATGCCGAAGTTGTTGGCATTTCATTCCGCTGAGGTGACCCCTTGTAAATCAGGGACTAAGCCGAATGAAAATAAAAAGAAAATGACTTTAGTGGCTTGTTTCCATGCAGCTACAATAAATGGGGAATGAAAATGCTCATATGATTCATATGTTAGGTACATTTACACAACAGTGATGCACTAACATCTATACTAATACCTATTGTGCAAGGTTTGTGTACAGCCGATCAACAATGCCAACAATCAATAAAAATGTCTAAAAATGCAGTATTTTGCATGCCACGTCAGTATTTGGTGTCACTTTATAAAGTAATACTATGAACGCACTTATATATGTGCTCTCCTATGGTCCACCACTGTTTTGGTTAAGTACTTGCACTTAGATTTACAATGAACTAGTAATGCATATGTGCATGACATCATTTTCACAAATGTAAAAAGATTTCAAAAATTTGTACATAGAAAAGGTTTTTTGAAAATTTGACATTCTCAGACTGTAAAATCAACGTCATATAGCAAATAAACATGCGAAAGCGAAGAGCATGAGATCAAAAACTGAAGTGATGAAACTAACCGAATGATGCAAATCAAGAGGAAACACAAAGAAGCCAGCTGTCATTTTGTCACATTTCTTAAATATTTGCAAGCAATATTGTTTATCAGATCAACAGACATATTTTCATGAGCGGACACCTTTGTGGTGAGTGAGAAGTACTGTGAAAATGCTAAGTAAGTAAGTGCTAATTTGTTTACAGTTTGTATATGTGTAGCATTAGTTCAGATTTGTGGACTACCAATACAGACTACTGCATGTATGGAAAGGTACATCTAGCCTGATCTCACAAGGAAACTTAACTATTTTACGTTTTGTCAGTTTAGTGGCTAATTCATACAAGTTCAGTCATATGAAAATGTAAGATTGTAAAAAAAGAACCATGGCACCCCCACCCCTAATCCCAACCTTCATTGGGAGATAAACAAATCATACAATTGAGATCATACAAATTCATAAATCAAAAAGTTACGAATTGCCATGAGATCGTATTGGTACATCGTCTCAAGCTTGCTCAGAATGTACTGTGCATTCTCGTTTCAGTCAGCTGTCATTTTATGCAAGCAAAGCTTTTTGGTCCAGATAATTTTAAAAAATGGGGGAAATCCCTGCAGTTAGGCCTGTTCGATTAATCGAAATCGAATTGCAATGATGATTTGAAATGTTGCGATTAGCTTATCGCAAGAGGCTGCAATATGAAATGTGTAATATTTCATTTCCCCCGCCCAGAGTAAACACGTGCACAGCATCTGTGTGTGACAGTCTTACTAGCCAATTGAGTGAGCACGCTGTCATTCTGCCCAATTAGAATTGCGCAAGAAAAATTTGTGTTTAATTTCTGAATATTTAAAAACAAATTTGAATAAATGTTTAAGTTTATATCTTTTCGCTTCCTTTTTTGACTAACACTCACTGCATTTTAGCAGTAAGAAGCTGATACCGATTATTGAGCTGAAGCTTGACTAAATCGCAAATCAATATCTGTTCAAAAATAAATAAATAAATAAATTGCAATTAGATATTTTCCCCAAAATCGCACAGCCCTGCCTGCTGTAAATCAATACAGAAAACTCCTCCACAGGGCCCTATTTTTATGAATTTCATTATGCTTTTTTGGTCATTCTAAAACTTGACACCAGTCCTCATTCACTTTCATTATGTAGAAAAGCGAGGCTTAATGTTTGGGTGGGTATCCTTTTATTCTTCAGTCAATGGCAAAATAACATTTCTCTGTTTTGTGTAGAGAGGAATTCCCTCACTTCATTATCCTCGTAGTGTGGTGTGCAATGGCTTATTAATGCTTGCGTCATTATTTTCAATCTCGCACTGCAGTCACCACCCACCCAGCAGCACAAAACTGAACCGCATCACCCGAAGGCTAGAGGTGGCCCTAAACCTGCTCAGACAAGCACCTGCTAGACCCTAAAGCTTCACTGTCTCTCCTTGCAGTAGCAGATTCCAGCAGACAAATTAGCAACTCACATCAAGCCAATGTTTGTATTCCATACTCAGTAGTGTCGCCACACCCTTCGTTCCTTGAGATGTTTTCGCCGCATATTTACACGTTCGCAATCCCTCCTTCTGATCCACTTCAGAATCAACGGTGCATTTCACAGACCGCAGTTCGCTGAGGTTGTGAAGCATGCGATGAAAGCACGCTCAGATCTGTATCAAAGCATGCGGTTTAGTAATTAACTTAATTAAACACATCCGCCTCTAATTAAGATGCACAGGCACAAAGAATGGCTGATTCACAATTCAGCACAACACACACACACACACACACACCAACACACTAATCATCCTCATGGGTGAGAGATTAATGGACAGTTACACTGCAAGCAGATGTGTAATTATGCCACTTACTCACTCAGCAAACACTGCAGAAAAACAGGCTCCGCTTCCAGTAAGTTGCTATGTAAGGGGCCGGGATTTCTGTCAGACACTTAGAAAATAATAATCTAAACTGATAGGAATAATACATGGTGGAGTAAAAAAATGGCATACTAGAAAGAATATCATTCTGTAACCATGGCTTGTTGGATGGAAAGGAGTGGAGTCTATGGTAAAACATAGATACAAAGAAACACAGATGTTGGTTTCACTGCTCTTCTTTAAAGTAAAAGTTCATCCAAGCAAAAATGAAACTTTGTCATCAATTAATCAGCAATTTTTCAGGGGTGTCCAAACTCTTCCTTGAGGGCCGGTGTCCTGCATAGTTTAGCTCCAACTTCTTTTAATACACCTGCCTGGAAGTTTCTGTATACCCCAAAAAAGCTTGATTAGCTGTTTCAGGTGTGTTAAATTGGGGTTGGAACTAAAATATGAAGGACACAGGCCCTCCAGGACTGAGTTTGGGCCCCCTGTGGTGTAGACGATCTTTCTGAAGTGGAAAAAAAGTCAGTTGACTTTCATGGAGTGTGTTTACATGGACATATACAATCTGATTTTAATAGGATTAAGACAATACTCTGATTAAGAGTCTACCATGTAAACAGAGATTTTTGATTAATCCGATTAAGGTCATAATCGAACTAAACAGAAATCAAATTAAGACATGTGGAATATTATTTATTATTGAAATGAAGTCATCATTTTGCGTCAGGATAGTCTATATACTATACACACAGCTGTTTGACACTATTCTCTGCACCTACCAAGTCAGTGAAGAACCACAGACATCACGGAACGTCAAAATATTTTTTTTTTACGATACAGCTTGCAGTATCAACTTTTTTTAAAACAACAGTCTTCCAGCAGTTCATACTCGCATCCAATATCTCGTTCGTTAAGCTGGGCATGTATGAAATGTTTCGAATTTGAAAGTGAAAGTGCCAAACTGCAGTTAAAGTCGACAAATTAAACATGAAACACCTGAAATGACATGAAACTACGAAGGAAATGTGGATATTGCGGTGACGCAATGACAGTAATCGAATTAAGTACTATAGCATGTAAAATGGGATCATTCAAAAGTTTAGAATAACATGAGGGTAAGTAAATGATAACACTGTTTTTAAAGGGGTCCTTGACAGTGTGTGTGTTTTGTTTTTTAGTTTTTTTTTTAAACACATTTTTAAATGGCAACACTTTTCTTAAGATGTCCATGGTGCCATGTAACTATTCGCTTTACTACTCAGAAATATAAATTAATCGCATGTACTTATACAGTAGATTATGTTTAGGGTTGGTTGCATGCACTAGCTATAGAATTTGCAAATAATAATGCATAATTACAAGCAACAAACCCTAAACCTAATCTGCATTCTAACCCTAACTATATGCAGTAGTCAACAAGTGGTCCTAAGACAAGAATGGGTATTGTTCAAAGTATTTTAGTTTTAATAAAAGGTTGTGATCCACTTCAAACGTTGACTACTGTAGTAAGTATTGAATTGAATTGAATTTTTATTTGACATATTTTAAACTAACTGTACAAAAATACAAGTATCCTATACATTTTGAAATAAAACCGTTGAGGATAAAAACACAATAAAGCTCTGGGCTTGTTTCCATTGTGGTACTCACTGTTAAAATAGACGAAGTATGGCTGAAAATTTAGTTAATGCATAAAGCAAACAGTACTTCCACATTTTAAAACAGAAATAAAAATTATTTACAATAGAATAACATACAAAAAACATCATCAATTTTACCATCCCTTCACTGGCTCCTAGTCTAATCTAAGATTTAATACAAGTTATTGAATAGTCTGGCACCTACTTACATTGGTGAGCTTCTTCACTGGCCCACTTTATTGAGGCCAATCGGCTCGGAAAACCAGTTTCAGCTAGTTTTTCCTAAATCACAGTTAAAATCAAAAGGTGACATGGGCTTTATCTGTCACAACCCCTCGTCTGTGGAATGGTCTGCCTTTACATATTAGGTCATGTATATGTGTTTACAAGTATAGATTTCATGTGTTTGTCGACTTCTAAAGCACTTTGCTCAACATCTGTTGTTTTTAAATGTGCTTTACCAATAAAACAAACAACAACAAACCATTGAAAAATAGTTTAGAGCTGCCATAAAATTGTAAAATCAAACAAAAAATGCTCAGGGGTAGCTTGATTGATGTATCGCTGCTCTTTGGTTAAAGGATTCATCAGAATAAACAGCTAAAGAAACTTTCTTTTGCTGTTTGCCATAAAATGTATCTGTGTTTAATGTATCTGGCAATTACCCAAGAACCCTAAAGTAACTTTAGGATGTGTACTTCTTACCTGTGCATCTGCTTTACTACTTCACTTTCACCTACATGCAGACACAAACATCAGCATTATGACGTGAACACCTTGACAAAGCTGATGGTGGAGTGACGCACACACATGAAGCATCAAAGCCATCCAGACACGCACTTCTCTCGACATAAGACTCTCATACAAAGACTCGCCTCCTCTAAAACCTGGCAGCCCGCTAACATCTCCCAGCTCTGTGTTCACGCTTTCACACAACATCAAACACGGAGAGTGTGCGACTGGAGCGAGGGAGGACAGTAAAGAGAAGCCGAGAAGCCTCTGAGGGGGATTTTTCTCTCCTGACTTCAATGCTTTTGTGTATGAGGGGTGCAGTAGTACACTCATCTGTCAGAGAGATTGGCGCTGTGATAGGGTTGCACCCAGCGGGGTTCCTGAGGTCATCGTGCGCGGCTGATCTCTAATAGGTGTGATCCTCCGCTGGCCTGAAGGGGGAACCATGTAAACCCTTGGCCAACAAGACGGCGTCTATGCCAGTGCTCTCAGGCAGCATATCTCATCATAAAAGCATGGAAATATGCCTCTGCACACCCAAGGTAGATGCTTAAATTCACAGGCTCTGGAAAAAAAGTAACAAAAATAAACAAATACATATCTGGCAATGTGGTGATGCTTTTACTGGGACCTTTCTCATTTTGTAAAAGCATGTTATCGATCTTATTGTGAACAGTTCTTCTGTGCATGTTTCATTTTTATGATTCTTCTTAAGTCATAAGTCTTAATCAAAACCTCCTCTTCCGGAAAAAACAACAGATTTCTTCAATCATTTCATAAAGTCAAGTCACAGTTATTTATAGTGCTTATACAATACAGATTGCGTCAAAGCAGCTTCACGGTAATAAACAGGAAAACAGAATTTTGAAATATATCTCCAGCTCTACAAAAGACAATGGTGTCTTTATTCAGATTATTTATTTCAGTTTCTTAACAGTGTCAATGTTACAAAAGGCTCTTTTTCCACTTTATGACAGAGTTTGGTTTGGTATGGCTCAGTTTTAAGGCCTTTTCTACTGCATTCTCTACCTTGTACCTGTGCTTTTTTATGTGAGACATTGCTATCTTCCTGCAGAGTTTAACTGCAAACTTGATCAAACACACCTGTCTTATTTAATAGGTGTTTCTTCAGAGCCTACTTTGTTGGTTTAGTTGTTTTTGATCAGGGTTGGAGCTGAACTCTGCAAGAAGGTTAATCTCCAAGAACAAGATTGGGCACCCTTATTTTAGGAAGTTACTTTGGTGGCATGTCTCAGATTAGAATGAGTGAGTGTAATGGAAGCTAAAGCGCGATATATACACACACTGCTGATCACCAACTGAACCAAGAGTTTATGACTTCTGTACCAGTGTCCACCAACTCTTTATATTTAAATGGTCAGCAGCAGCCACTGCTCTTTTGCTGGTTCGAACAACTAAATCTTTTTTATAATCACTTTAAAAAAAGACACCAGAAATTACAGCATCTTTGTCCGTAGAACTAGTCCAGATGTTTCTCTAATTGGCTGCCAAGAAAGTCATAGCAGTAGAGGCAGTGCAACTACGCTTATAATCTCACTCTTACTAAGCTGAAACAGAAATGCACCTGAACCTGAAGCAAGCTGAACTGTCCCAAAACATACCATACCACAGAGTGGAAAGAAGCTAAATTTACTCTGGTACCTTGACCTACACGCGAAAGAGGTTTAGGGGATCACACTACAGCTATGATCCAGATCGAACAGAAGTTTGGGACAGGGGAAGGGGTAATGGGGCAAGCTAATAAAAATACAACAGGTAGACATCACTCCCTTGGCTTGAATAGGTGCACTAGAATCAGATAAGTTACATTGGTGAAGTGACCTTGATGACAATGTTTAGGGGTTAGATTAGAGAGAGGTCTAAAGGTTGAGTGTAATTCAGGTCAGCTAGCATGAACTGTGGAGCCAAACCTTTCTCTCCTGACCTCAAGAGACATGTAACCCAGACTGGAGGGAGGTGTGAAGCACTCCAGAAGCAGGTGGGTAACACTGGTGCCATGACCTGGATAGGAGTGAGGATTTGGGGATTACATTGTTGACTGAGGCCAGCCATTATGAGCTGTGCAGGCAAACCTTACTCCTCTAAGCTCAAGAACCAGAGGGATTAGACTGGTGCATGGCATGGAAGGAAGCAAGGTTTAGGGCAAGAGTGCCCAGTCCTGTTCCTGGAGGTCTACAGAGATCTTCCTGCAGAGTTTAGCTGCAAACTTGACCAATCACATATGTGTTAAATACCAAGTGCTTCTTCAGTTCCTACTTAGTTGGTTTAGTTGTTTTTGATCAGCAGAGCTGAACTCTGCGGGAAGGCAAATTGTCAGGAACAGGATCGGGCATCGCTAGTTTAGGAGGTTACTTTGGTGGCATTTTTCTCAAGTTGAAACGAGGTTTACATATGAGATGACTTCAAACCTTTTTCTTCAGATTTCAGGAGATAATCTAGACTTGTGATGTGGATGGGCGTGAGTTGTAAGAGTTGTCCAGGTGAATCTAACTTCTTTGAATTTAAGGGGAACTCTAGAGGCAGTGGTGTTAAGTGTCCCTGTTAGTGGGCCTAAAAAATACCATTTAGAGTAGAACGAGGAGAACAAGAGCCGATCAAATACATTACAATCTCAAGTTCAGATCTGCCTCCATCCTACAACCAGTTAACAAAAGTATAGAACCACATCCCTAGTCTTTCTCACAAGGGTGTAAGTGACTACATAACATCTAAGAAATTATCAGTTTCTACTTCCTTTATTAGTGACCTTTTGGCTTATTGTTTTATAAAATGACGGTGACAGCTAAATGCTAGAAAATGATTTTGCAGAATAATATTGTATATATAATAAAACCGAGGTAAAATTTCTATTTGCCCTTTACAATGAGAATTCGGAGTCAGTGTTTTATTACTTTTGAAATGATTTGTACAGTATGCAGCAGTCTCTGAGTTCATAGGTTCATGTAGATATGTTTTATAGCGTCGTCTGTGGGAAAATGAGGACAGAACTGTTAATAGATTCCTCTGCTGTACAACTGAATCTTTTCCAAACATTCACAGGATTTATAACACTGAATATTTGACTTATTATAGCTTCAGAGCTTCCAGTTCAGAGCGTGTGTGTTCCACATATGTTATCAAATAGACAATCACACACACATACAAATTTAACTTTACAAATATGCGATAAAAATCAATGATAGCTTAAGCAGTGTAAAGGTTACACCTATTATTAAAGTATACATGTCAAAACAAGGATGTAACGATAATGGTGTGATGTTATTCTCATTTTGGACACAGAAGGATGGCAATAAACTTAATTACCAGTGTGAAAGTACTACTGTTTCTGGAATAACTAATAGATTGGGTCTGTTTCTAAGAAGTGTTCATGAAATTCTTGAACCACTCAATGTTTGGAGCAGAAGGAAATCTCTGAGGAATTTGCTGTCAGCTCAGCTACTGCACATAACCACACACATGCATACACTTGCAACAGCCAAATATCTAATAGCAGACACACACAAGCAAAAAAAATATTTGAACACCGGATCAGAATTAATTATTTTCCTTACGCTTATGTACACACACTTAAACAAAACAGTTTTGCAGATATATAATATTAAGACAACATTTAATATGTTCATCATTACATAAAGTGCTCAAGTCTCTTCCGAGTTTTGGGTTAAATCCAACAGAAATGGCTGGGATTGAATTACAAATTGTCAATTGCATTCTAACAATTTAGAAAAGTTCTAGCTGTGTGAAACAACATTAGGGTCAGTAAATGACACCTCTTGAAGTAAAAGATTAGATTACGTAACTGCTCTGAACAACCGTCTTCTTGTAAAAGACTTAGATGTCACGTGTGTCCTGATACGTGTTTAAACTTCATGCTTATGTTTCAGGTCCCTGGCCCTTGGGCAGCAGTACTCATCCATTGGATCCCAACCCATCCTGTGTGGCTCCATACCTGGCCTGGTGCCAAAACAGCTGCGCTTCTGCCGCAATTACATAGAGATCATGCCCAGTGTAGCGGAAGGAGTCAAACTGGGTATCCAGGAGTGTCAGCACCAGTTCCGTGGTCGCAGGTGGAACTGCACCACTATCAAGGACAGTCTAGCAATATTTGGACCAGTGCTTGATAAAGGTATCGGTTAACAGTACACATCAGTCTACATAATATATAGTATTTTAATTCCAGTAATAGAGAATGATCAGCCTCTACATACCTACAATTTGTTTTGAGATGTCATCCGTTTGCCAGTAGAGCAGTAGTGTAAAAGAAGTGTTGAAAATACAGAAGGCTAGTGGTAAATTAGATTTTAACTAAAGATTTTAAAAAGAGACAAATGCTTTTCAGTTTAACTTCTATTAAATCAATTAAATAATCAATAAAAAGAAAACATCAATGAACATGTTTTGTTAAAAAAGTGAGTAAGAAAAAGCAATCTCATATTGGAAATTTCAATCTTTCTGCTGAAAGATTCAAAAACTTGAATATATATATATATATATATATATATATATATATATATATATATATATATATATATATATATATATATATATATATATTAGGGGTGTCAAAAATAATCGTTTTTTCGGTGCACTGCGATGCAGACGCGGACAATTCGGTATCGGTTCAGTAATAATCATAACCGGTTTTTACTGACGTCATTTACCTCATATGCGATCTGTCGCGAGGGAGGCGATGGCGAGTATTTACACCGCTTTAACTACTTAAAACTCATAAACTGTGCACAATTTCACTGTGTGTGTTTGCTGGATCAGTCTTTCACTGACATATACAACAATAGCCCCTATTTCACTGAGATCGAGAGAATGAAAGTAGCCTACTCCATTTCTCTCTCTCTCTCTCTCTCTCTCTCTCTCTCTTTCTCTCTCTCTCTCTCTCTCTCTCTCTCTCACTCTCTCTCTCACACACACACAGTGGCCCATTTGACCTGCTGGCGTGGCTTCTCTTCTCTTCTCGGCTGTTTTACAGCGTTACTTTTGCATCCAGAATTGAGCGCGTGTCTGCAGTTTTCTCCACCGTGTCTGTCATACATCAGCTGTGAGATCGCCGCTGCCACCTGCCGTTTATCAGTGTCACTCATCTGTGAAGAACGCAGCGCGCAAGAGCCAATCGCAACCGTTTTGTTTTGTTTTTTTGAAGGTGTGACCAATCAAAGGGGTGTAAGAGAACTAGACAAGGATCAGAAATTGAGCTGGATATTTATATTTGTTTATATTATTTGCTTAATGCTCGTGTTGTTTAAAGTTACAGTTTATATATCTGACTGTTTGTATTAAATGACAAAATTGTATTACAAATAGTATATAAATATAAATATATTCATACATTTTAATACAAGAAATGCTGCTTTGAAGAAAATATAAAACTGTGTATGGAAAGCATTGTCAATGCACCGTGATGCACCGAAATATCGAATTGAACCGAATCGATGGCATGATAATCGTAACCGAACTGAACCGTGAGACTAGTGTAGGTTCACACCTCTAATATATATATATATATATATTTAGTAAGTAAAAATCCTCCGGTGTGGTAAATCAGTCAAAATGAATAGGGGAAAAAAATAAATAAACAAAAATAATGACTTATCAAACTATTTTTATAAAATGGCAAACTTTGAACAAAACTAAACTGTTGTCAACACTTTCTTTGATAAGTACTATTTAACTTTGTGTTTCAGCAGATAGAAAAAGCAATAGAAAAAAATGCATTAAGAAAACAATGTAATAACGAAATGTTGTCTATTTCCATGCACATCTTGTTAATATTTGAGTTGGTTTCCTGGTTTTTCAGAAATGTACTGATACTGTAGATGTGAATGTTTCTGAAAATCCTGGGTCAAGTAGAGAATGATGTGCTTCCTGAAAAACTTGCTACTTAAATGACTGAGAACTGATGTTCTGTCATAGCCCATGACAGAAAGGATGCTAAATGGGTCTCAAAAAATCACATACATCTAGGATGGTTAACCACAGTGCAGGACCTGGGCAGGAACAGGCAGTGAGTTAGGGAGAAACAGAGAGAGAAAAAGAGTAGGGAGGCCAAATGAGATTACAAGCAATAGAAAAGGGCTAGAGGGTTCACTTCGACCCCTACTGTGCATGAAGGCCAGTATGAGCCATCCCTGTGTGCCTCTTACCGCCCGGCTCCCACGGACGCCCCATTCACACGCCCTTTTGACTGTGTCATGAAAGCAGGCTGAAAGGGAATCTCCATCCTTCCCCATCATGGAGGAAGAGAGGTGGAAGGCAGGGGGAACTGGAGAGGGGGATGAGGAGAGGATGAAGGAGACAGACAATGCGAAGTGGAGATATGGAAGAAGGTTCTTCGCTTGTATTGGGACTGGCCCAATGAGTCCTGACTGACTGGATTTTTAAAAATGCTTTATAATATTTTGACTGGTATGAGATGTATGTGTGTTTTGTGTATGTGTGTCACAGGAGGTGGGGGGGTTGCTCCTTTTGGGAATGCCAGCCCCTGCTCTGGGCAGAGCTGAACTGGGCTATGGGGTGCGGGGTGCTGGGCCCTTTTGTGTGGGTAATACGGTGTGACAACACAGAGACAAAGGCGGATTCATGGACCCAGCAGGTAGCGGGAGCAGCGCTCTTCTTGGCCCTTGGCCAGAGCTCCTGGGGCCCAGAGCTCACAGTTCTCTGTTGTGGTGAACCCAGCTGGGCCTGCCAGAACCAACTGGGCCTCCTTCTGGCCGCAAACCCAGAGAGGTGCGCCCAAACACAACCTTTATTAAAAAGGACTGTTTGTCTATGTGTGCGGACATGAACTTCCTGCAAGAATAAAACAAGAATACTGGGGCGAGATGAGTCTGCAGATTCATGAGAAACAGCGAGACAGCCGTCAATGCCCATAAGGTCCACCTAAACAAGTAATTGGTACGATTTGCTTCTGATGTGAAAGCAATGGAACTAAATCACAGTACTAATGGCATTGCCATTGATGACATTCGTGATAGTTCATGTGTGTGTGTGTGTGTATCGGTGTGTTCACTTACCCAAGCAATAGGACTTACCTCAGTAGAAAGGTCTTTTTTCTATGCAGAAATGGACTGAAAACAGTTTGCATTTTTAAAGCTTTTAAACAGGCAGATAAAAGCGGCTTTCTATATTTATTCTTTGGAAACAAAACTAAAGATTTAAGAAGGAAAGAGCTAATGTGGCGTGAACAGTTCTGCACATTTAGCACCTCTTCCTTCATCTTCATTACCTAGCAAGAGAGGTGCACACAATACAACGGGTAACCAAGCGAAGTCTGAAAGGAGACGAACAGATTGGATACTGGAACAGAGCAAAACGCTGTTTTCAGTTCTTTGTTCATGTATTTCCAGTTGAAACAGGTTTATGTGGCACACAATCAACCATAAATTTGTTAATTGCTAATAAAGGCAACCCTATAGTACTCCAGTCTTTAAAAAAGGCTCACTAGATTGTGTCGAGTTCTCACGAGTATTCCACAATAGCATTTTGTATGTGAAAGCACATACTGAGCAAAAAAAAAAAAATTCATTAAATTGCACAAATTAGTGTAGAATGAAATCTAAAGGTAGTGCACCAGCTGTGATGCCTGTCATGTAACTTGTGGAGTGAGCTGTATCCCTTCATTGTCAATCACATCTCCTCTTTAATGGCCTCGTGTTGTAGTAACGTGATCATAATATACAACCACTTCAGAATATCAGTGGTTTTAAAGTATAGGTGTGACCTTTGTTTTGTAAATGCATACACACTACTTCTTTCACATACTGATTTCACTATATAGTAGGTAAATCAGCATATTCAGAAGCAGAGTAGCCGAATTCAAAGCTTGGGGACACATATTTGTTCTTGATCAACCTTAGAATAGTAGGCTTTGGAAGTCTAAGATGCCTCAGGACTGTCTACATAGACAAATTCCTTGTACATCCCCCTACAACTATCATGGAAAGCAATGCCTGACTGAAGTGAACATTTTTACCCCAAAATTTTGGATGCAATAACTTGAATTCAGTTTCAACAGTTTGCTACTAGCATGGCGCTAAGCTAAGCTAATTACACAATTACATACTTCTTCACTAAAACCAAAATACTTTCTTCTCTAAGACTAAGAGCATTTTGTAATATATTTTTTTTAAATCCATATCAATTACAGCTACTGGTATAGTGTTGTTTTGGACCCCAGATGACATTTATACAGAAAGCAATTTACCAGAATTAGAACAATTAATTATTCTGAATAATTCCTTACATTTATATAAGGCTTTTTTGGACACCACACTTTTTGGGGATTCTTCTCATTCACCACCAGTGTGCAGCATCGTCCTGAATGACGCGACGGCGGCCATATTGTGCCAAACTACACACCACACACCAGCTGATTGGTGGAGAGGAGACAGAGTGATGTATAATATGGGGATTGTTAGGAGGCCATGGACAGAGGCCAGTGGGCAGATTTGGCCAGGATGTTGGGGTTAAACCCCTACTTTTTAATCGAAGAACATCCTGGGAGTTTTAACGACCACAGAAAGTCAGGATCTCGGTTTAACGCAGAGATCACCCATCTCGGTCCTGGAGGGCCGGTGTCCCTGCAGCTCCAACTTGCCTCAACACACCTGCCTGGATGTTTCAAGTATACCTAGTAAGACTTTGAGGCTAGTAAGATGCAGGACACCGGCCCTCCAGGAACATGTTTGGTGACCACTGGTTTAATGTCTCTTCTGAAAGAGTCCCCATCAATATACTGGGGCGTTAGGACCCACAAAGAACCCAGGTTGAGCACCCCTTGCTGGTCTCACTAACACCACTTCTGACAACAACCTAGCTCTCCCATGTAGTCTCCCATTAAGGTACTGATGGGCGCAGCCCTGCTAAGCTTCAGTGGGCATCCAAGTGAGAGTTGCAGAGAGCAAGTTGCAGGCCAACAATATGTTACCATGATACTTACCATATAAACACAATTGGGAAACGACGATGTGTTTTTTTGGTCATATATTCACATTACCCACAATACACCGGCATATTCCATGTGTGTGGGCACTCCTTTAGATAATCTTACACTATTATAGGCCTTACTGATTCCTGACAAACTTGGTCTGAGAACCACTGTCATTACAGGCACTTAAATGTTTGGGGTGATGAAGTCAGATGGGTTGGTTGAGCTGCAGTTTTTCCTGTGGGGACTGAGCGAATTGGTGAGCCACAGTAAGTGCGCTATGATTGTGAAACGGTGGTGTCTAGTTACATAATAAGCTGTTGCATTCAAAGGGGGCGTAACTCCATCTCTCAGCACATGCCTTCAGAAACCAAACACGCAGACTTATTGCTGGCTTACACACACGTGGCCGCAGGGCTTGGGCGGGTGGGAGATTTGTGGTGGTGTGGGGGATCCTGAAACACTATCCAGAGAGAAACCAGCACACCTTTGAGATGACACAGTGTCAGTGAAACCTCAGGCTGCATTAGCCACAAGTGACATGATCAACAATCGTCCCAGTGCTGTCACAGACGTTTACAGCCAAGTACTCAAACACCTTGACAGTATTGCAGAGGCAGTCACAGAAAACGATCCATGCCCTGGAGACACAAACACAGGTGAGAGACTTTTGGGAGGGCCACAGTTAAAGAAGTAGGGATCTCCTTCAAACCTTTTACAGAAGCCTCGGGATAGATTGTAGCTCAGTTGGAAAATGCTGTCTAGCTGTCTTACTACACAGACATCTAAAGCCACGGTCACTGTAAGAAATTAAGTCTGCCTCGAACCAACTTCCACTCTATATGTGTTGATGCTCATTTCACAAAATGGGCTGAATTATGATAGAAAAGATAAGTCAACAGTTTGTTGTCTCTGCATTGATTAAGGTGACTACATCTTGAGCAACTGGTAGCAATTGTAGAATGAGGATGAGTATGTGGCACAGAAAACCATCTCATCAATGGTGTGGTAACTAGATTAACATAGAAAGATAGAGAGAACAGCTGTATCAACAGCCAAAGAGTACCTTCATTAACATCTAAAGGGAAATCTAAAGGTAACATCTAAAACAGTATAAAGGTTTAAGTAAAAAAATAAATGTTCAGGGTTCATTCTGACTGGGATGAAACGGTGGTACTGCTGTGTACTTTGAGACTACTATGCTAAATAAACATCTTTGATGAGATCTTCAACATCCTACTAATTTTTTCTTACATTCACATAAGAGTTTAGCATGCGAAATTCTGTCATATGACGATGCAAAAAGAGGTGGGATAAAACTAACTGACGCAACTCTGATAAAACAAGCAATTTCTACAGTGGCGTAGCGCAAAATGCGGAGGCCCCCCTGCAGGGATCACCGACGGGGCCCCCAGTCGAAGGTGGGGGGGGGGGGGGGGTGCTTATACAGAGATATACACATATATCTATGATCGGGAGTTTTCCTGGATGTTAGTATGCAATTTTTTTTTTTTTATGAAAATTATAATTTTACATCACTTTTCTACATTGATACATTGAATCACTGATCGCACGGGCATTCCTGACATAAAGCTTGTGTTTGCGTGAACAGAAATGTATTATTCACCCTCGCTGTTAAATTTGATCTAATCCGTGTCCTGAAACACAGCTCCTCTTCTGCTTTCACTTCTCATACTGACGGAGGGAGCGATTAGTTTGTGAATGAATCTCCGTTATGAACGACTCTTTCACTAACTTAGCCGACATTAATACACGTTTCTGGCAGCGCGGCATCTCGTTGTCATATTTATTTTGCATTGTTTGCTGATTTTATTCAACAAAACTAGCATAAGCCGAGTATTTAGTGCGAGTTGGAGCTGCTTTGCCTTATGGTGAATGCAGTAAGTGACTGTTATCATCAATAACGTTACCTGTTTAGCACAAAGTTCAGAACATACAAAAACAGATAAAAACTTAATCTGACCTATGAAATGTTCTGCATTTGTGCTTTGTTTTCTTTGTTTGCTCGTTACTACACTCGTAGACAGCGCTAAAGTCCCGCATCTTCACGTAATAATACTGTCCTGACTAGTGCGTTTGAATGACATTTGTCCGGGAAGCACTGTACCAATGTGGCGGCGCTATAGACGCATGCTCAGGGTCCCTATGCGATATCTAGTGTATATATCTATGTCACAAATTGAGGAGCGGGGAAAATAGGCGGGGTGGATCGACAACGCGGGGAATTCTTCACAAACTAAGGAGCGATCACAAACCGAAAGCCGCGAGAGCGTCAAAGTAGCCAGAAGTCATTAATTTTTTAACGAGAACCGGAGGCGAGAAACAGCGGCGCGTCTTTATTGGCTATGACGCGGTTCGGCGGCAAGCAATCAGAATGGTGTTCAGAGCACACAGACCTGTGAACTTTGGTTCCGACCACAGTTGTTCCCAAGAGTTAGATTATTGCGGTTCCTGAATTTTCAATTATTGAAAATCGCGACGACGTGGGGCCCCCTAATCACGCGGGCCCCCCCCGCGGTGCGTGCCCTGCGGGCCCGTCCGCTACGCCACTGAATTTCTCCATATTTACAATTGCTGTAGAGTGAGGTCACTGTTTGATCTTCTATAGGGCTCACGTGATACAAATTCACAGGTCTGAGATCACCAAGTTTAAACTTTGTTAAGTCGCAGTCACATTAGAGTTTGATTATGTGAAAGTCTATCGTACAGCACTGCAAAAAAAGGCAAGATAAAACAAGATGATTAGACATTGATAAAGCAATTAATTGCTCCACATTTTACATTTCTGTACATAGAGGTCACATTCTGATCTATTGGTCTTACACAACCAAGTGATGTGATTTCATAGGTCAGATTTCACAAAGATTGAACTTTAGAATGCAATGAATGCAAAACTTGTGGCATAAGCTTGCATTTCCGCTGTGCCGCATTCACATGCATATGAATACGGGGCAAAAAGTGCAGCATGACCACGGCTTATAGCAGCAACAGGCGAAACTTGTCGCACAAGCAAAACTTCATTTTTTCACTTCAAATGTGGCTTGCATTTCCGGTGTGCCACATTCACATGCATATAAATGGAAGTCTATGTGGCGAAGCGTGCAGTGTGAGCATGGCTTAAGGCAGCATCTGTCATGGAACCTCATAAACGGCTCACTCAATGCCTCGATGCCTCACTCAAACTAAAAGCGACTTTGTAGCCGGGTGGCGATCTGCTGTAAGCACAGATCTGTGTAGGTCTACATTAGAGAATACAACCAACGTCTGAGAGAGCTGAGAGAGGATCGCGTGAGCTCTACTGATGCTCCTATTGGCTGTCACTCAAAAAATTTGCTCTTCATTTGCATAAAGTTTAAGGATTCTCAACTTTTTAGCACCGCTTGACATGCCCACCTTGTCGCCAATGGTCGCTCATGTAGATAAAGATTGCCAGAAGTCGTTCACACGCCATTGAAATGAATGGTTGCTTGTTGTTCTGCTGCTGCGAGAAGCTCGTAGTTTGAATGAGGCTTGATTAGGAAAGTTCTAGATATAGTATATAGTGTATACTGTATAGTAACTGTACATGGCTTGAGATTAGCAATGGAGATTATACATATATGAAGAGTTGCCACTAAGCTAATACAGAATGTCTGCAACAAGCATAAATACAACAATAATTGGATACATTGGTGTCTGGCTGTTTAACTATACATGTACATGGACATCATAATATGTTCTGACCAGTTGTAATATTATTGCAGCAGATGGACACGAGTCGCTTTCTGTATGTTACTAAAACCAAAAGATTCAGTAAAAGCAGAATAGCCACGATGTGCAGACGTCTTTCTATTTTGGCGCTTTGCTTTTGTGTCTGTCACCTACCAACAGCCGCACACAACACAGCACCTCGATGATGCAAGCGTACCAGGGTTCAGAAGGGAAAAAAAATGTGTGAACAGAAACCAACCAAGATGGTGGCAAGAGAGGACAATCAAACTTGGGTACAGTCCAGGCAATTGAAGTGCATGTCTTTGAAATGTGGGGGAAACCGGAGCACCCGGAGGAAACCCACGCAAACACAGGCAGAACATGCAAACTCAACACAAAAATACCAACTGACCAGGAAATAGCAATCTTCTTCCTGTGAGGCGGTCGTGCTACCCACTGCGCTACCATGAAACCTGCAAAGAAACACAGCAAAACATAGAAAAATCCACTAGCAACTCAACTAGCATTTCCGAGGTGTGATTGCAAAACAAATCAAACAGAATGCAGAAATACAAAAGCTCACAACGACACTGGCTACATGTTAGATGTGCTTGGTGGGGTACACAGCAGCACAAATCAGGTTTAAGGCAGAATTCAGCAGTCAAGGAACTACATAAAGTTCTGCTTTAAAAAAAATATGAAACGTGAATTTATTTAAAATTCTAAAATCAGAAGTAAATGAGATGACAATACAGACATTAAATTTGGGGATTAATTATTCCTTCAAGGGACAACATAATTACTTGCAATAATGTAGGAAGGTCACTAAGCTTTGGACCAGCACAAGATACATTTGGTGCTACACGGTAGTGCAGTAGGTAGTGCTGTCGCCTCACAACAAGGTCGCTGGTTGAAGCCTTGGCTGGGTCAGTTGGCATTTCTGTGTGTAGTTTGCATGTTCTCCCCGTTCGCGTTGGTTTACTCCGGGTGCTCCAGTTTCTCCCACCGTCCAAAGACACGCGGTACAGGTGAAATGGGTAGGCTAAATTGTCCATAGTGTGTGAATAAGGCATCTATTGCATAAAACATATGCTGGATATGTTGGCAGTTCATTCCACTGTGGCAACCCCAGATTAATAAAGGGACTAAGTCAAAAAGAAAATGAATTAATGAAGATACATTTGTTGGTACAATAGAGATTTGTAACAGTCATAGGAATGTGACGAAATGTTTACATGATTGACATCTACAAATCTCTTTCTTCTCTGCAGCTACAAGGGAATCTGCATTTGTTCATGCGATTGCCTCAGCTGGAGTAGCATTTGCAGTAACCCGTTCATGTGCAGAGGGGACCTCCACTATGTGTGGCTGTGACTCCCATCATAAAGGCCCACCGGGAGAAGGATGGAAGTGGGGTGGCTGCAGTGAAGATGCTGAATTTGGGGTTTTGGTATCTCGAGAGTTTGCAGACGCTCGTGAGAACCGGCCAGATGCTCGGAGTGCCATGAACAGGCACAACAATGAGGCAGGACGAATGGTAAGAGATCTTTTCAATTCATTTAAAAAAAAGTTGCTACTTGGTATCCTTAAATATTTCCCAGCTCAGTACCACTGGATATCATCATTACAGTTTTGAAACTTCATACTGTGTCTGCTGTTTACATGCCCAAGGGTGACATATGTAATGTGAAAAGAGATAAGCTGAGAATACACTCCATATGTGTGCAATCACTTTAGGTGAAGTGTGCAATGATGCACCAGAAAGAAATGAACAATAACAAGTGACCTTAAATACTGCATTTGACATTGCTCAGATAAATAGATAGCTTCATCCCAAACTTGAAACATTTCCTAAGTAAAAACATTTTCAGGCCATTTCGCCAGACCATTAAAACTGATTGTGATTCCAGAAGAACCACAGAAATTACACACTTCACCTTTAAGCCAGCAGGTTGATGATAATCAAACAATGAACAAAGCTGTACTTGTGCTGCTCCTGGGTGGGTCTTACCCTACAGTTCACAAAGGTGTTAATGCACCGCAGATCTGTCAAATATCTCCTGATCCCTTTTCCGAGAGACTTTCAACTTTAAAACTGGTATTTTCATGAGAAATTACCGGGTAATTACCTCTCTTATCCTTTCATGCCTCTCATAACTTGCATCTGTACTGAATCCATGACAGAAGTGTAAACTCAGTTGGTGGTTTAACGAAAGCAGGGAGGGAAGAAAAACACTGGGGTTCGGGGTTTAGCTCGTCACTTCTACTGTCATGACTCAGAGTCTAAAGGTTTGCGCAAAAGTTGCTTAAGGGGCAATAGGAGAGACCACACTGCAACAGGCCACTTTTTCATCAGCCAGAGACCACAGGAGCAGCCACTGGGACAGTCAGCCCTGTCAGGACCCCAAACCTACTCCATTGTTTCGACGTAGCCTGGGGAACCCGCCAATGGCCCAAAGAGTTCAGGACATGATGTCAGCAGCCTCAACTAGACCCCCAGGGACCTGCAAACACCTGCCTTCCGCCGCAGCTGGGGAATTCTGCAGCTAAATATAGCGAGTGAATTAAGGCAAACAAACCAAAACAAAGACATATAGTGCCGGTGGCACACTCTATTAAGCGGGACTTCAGAAGAGAATAAGCTGAGAGCTGCTAGGGCCTGTCTGCAGGCTCAGCACCTGAACAACACCTGTGGCCTGATCCTAACATCATGCAGAAGAACTTGCACCGGGTCAGATATTATACATGGTATAGTCGCTATTATATCTCGTTTGAATTTTACAGCCATTAAAAGGGACATTCTATATACACCTACAGAGGTGTCAAGTAATAAAATATAAATACTTTGTCACCTTAAGTAAATATTTTGGGTATCTTTCTTATATTACTCCTTAAATTTACAAAATAGCCTCATTACTTTTTAATTTCAACTGATTTTCATCCCAGGTAGGTCTATTCATTAAGATGCATGCATTTCGATTCCTGGCTTTTTTTTTGTCATTGTCATGTTTTTTTGAAGAGGTTAAGTAGTGTAAGTGTTAGTGTAAAGTAGGCCCCTGTGGAGCAGCCTAAGCTATCGTCCTTAATGACATTTTTTCATACATTACTTTTAGTTTTATACTTCAAGTAGTTTTGAAAACAGTATTTTAATACTTGTACATAGGCTTGGGCGGTAATATAGTAATATGGTATCTAAAAATAGCAACGGTTTCAGTTTCAATACACTTATACCTTCATAAAAACAATGCACCTATACAAGAGACAAAGATTAAATATTAAATGTAATTTATTTAATGGCTAAAGATACGTATACGTTCGTCGTCATCACGGGACAGGGTGGAGGAGGAAACGAGAGCTGGTGAGCTGTGATCCAAGTGACGTGGTCTCGAAAAAATACAGTTTGCAGTTTGGCAGTATTTCAGGTTGCAACCAAACAATAAAGGAGAGGCTGTAAATACAGACGAGGCAATTTTCAAATTGTGCAACAAAAAGGTGACCATGAGAAATGGAAATACCTCGAACCTAAAGTTGCATATACGAAACTACCATCCACTAACTGCTGCGAGGATAGACCCGAGTTCACTCAGTGCAACAGTTTCAATGCCTCCGGATGCAAGACCAACAACATCTACAGTAAGTCCACCACCAGTATGCAGCCGATGGTCATGGGGGGCCTTCGGGTAAACAACAAAGTACAAAAGGGACAGTGTCAGTTGGAAAACCTGTACTGATGTAATGACAAAAAGTCCTTTAAGGACATGGTAAAATACAATTGCTTTGTGTGCACGAAAACTGTTCTATTCTATTCTGTTAGACTGTTGTATTTTCACTTTTTCATAAACTGCAATTTGTTGCTAATAAAAGTTGTTTTTGTTTCAGTATTAGAGTTTGGTATTCACTTTATGAACAGTTTAGGCACAAGCCAACAGTTTGGTGATGCTGTCTGAGTCTTGCGTAATATTTTTTTATTTTTCACGGTAATACCATATACTGAGGTACAACAAGGAGAAGGTTTGACGGTATAAAAATTTGGATACTGCCCAAGAATAATTGTGGATGAGTAAAACTCTTGAGTTGGCACAAAAGACTAGGGTCTTTTAAACTCTAGTATTTATACTTCTACCCAGGTAATGAATGTAAATATTTTGACACCAGTGTACACTTATTACTCATGTTTTGTCAAGTTGTTGTTACTGTCATGTGACCAAAAGTATTGAGTCTGTTGTGTCACGTAACTAGCATTAACACCTTTACAAAGCCTCACTGAATAGTAAAGCATGTTTCAGATTCATAAAGGGATAGTTCACCCAAAATTGTACATTTCCCCACATTTTAATCACACTTAAGTGGTTCTGAACTTTCATAAATTTCTTTTCTTCTGTTTAACACAAATTAAGAGATTGTTGGAAACCAGCAGCCATTGACATCCACAGTAGAAACAAAAATATAGGAAGTCAATGGCTGCTGCTTTCCAACACGCTACAAAAGATCTTTTCAGAGTAAAGAAACTCGACCCTGTTTGGAACAAGTGGAGGGGGATTAATTGATGAGAAATACATTTAAGTAAACGTGACGGGAAATGGTTGGTCATCCAGTGATATTTTGTTTACAATGCAATGAATACTATGAATTCTGACATAAATATCGTCAGACAAAGCATACTTTTTGGTTCGCATACTTTTCAGCCTAATACTATATATAATGTAAACATGGATGAAGGCATAATCAGATGCCGAGATGGACTCCAAGTTTAGCCTATGTGGATCCTGGTTTAAAGCATGTTTGGAAAGTAAAAGCTGACAACACAGGCAATAAATAAGGATCAAAATAGATCAAACAATCATAAAGCTCCTGCTTTAATAATGACACTCCGTCAACCATCTTATGGTTATTTTAAGTGGTATCTGGATGTAGGCTTGAGGAAGGCAGTAAGAAAGTTATTTAGCAATATTCCCTAAAAGCACAGTATGTAAGATTACCTAGTGGTCATACTAGGTATTGCAATCAATATCGAAATATTGAGTTTTTTTTCACCCAACCCCTCATCCGACAAAACACACATGCAGGTTGCCAGATAGATGACTCAAACAGGAGGGAGCATGCCTGGCAATCAAACCATACAGTGTATGCTGTTTAGCTAATGTTTATGTTTGTAATACTTGTATTATTTGCAAATTAAAAACCACCTTATGTAGAACTCTACTCATGTAGGCTGCTACTGTCCTCCAGGGGTAACATTTTCATTCGTGCTTACGTTTATTAAAGGAACCTTCATAACGCAAATGCACTGTTTTCCGGAATGGTATTTAGGGGTGGCAAAATATAATCGGATAAATAGATAGAGGACAAAACAAAACACAGATAGGCATTCGCACAAGGAATGCACAGGAGAATAACTCACTGCAGCATTGTTTTTCAAGCAAGGATATTCACTTTGCAAACATATCATGGTGTTTTATAATTTAGAAGAGCCAAAAATTGCACCTTTAACAATTTTATAATGGTCCTTGGTAAATACCAATTCCAATATCTTCTCTTTCCCAGACCATATTGGAGAACATGCACCTGCGCTGTAAATGCCATGGGCTGTCAGGCAGCTGTGAAGTGAAGACGTGCTGGTGGGCGCAGCCTGACTTCAGACTGTTGGGGGACTACCTGAAAGACAAGTACGACAGCGCCTCTGAGATGGTGGTGGAGAAACACCGGGAGTCCAGAGGCTGGGTGGAAACACTACGAGCCAAATACGCCTTCTTCAAGCATCCCACTGAGCGAGACCTGGTATACTATGAGGGATCACCCAACTTCTGCGAGCCAAACCCAGAGACGGGCTCATTCGGCACCCGTGACCGTGCCTGCAACGTGTCGTCGCACGGCATCGAAGGCTGTGACCTGCTGTGCTGTGGCCGTGGCCATAACACACGGACAGAAAAGCGCAAAGAGAAATGCCACTGCATCTTCCACTGGTGCTGTTACGTTAGCTGCCAGGAATGTGTGAGGGTCTACGACGTACATACATGTAAATAAGCACAGCGGGTCCAGAAAGAAAGGGACTAGTGGACATTAAGCAAGAGAATGAGAGACTGAGGAAAAAAAAACACATGATAGTGGCACTTCTGTGGTAGAACCGTTTACTAATGTGCCCTTTAAGATATACGCACCCCAAAAGATGCCCACTGTGAGCATCATGGTTACTACTGCCATTCCTCTCGCTCTTTTTTTTGTGGCATGCATTACTTCTGCAAAAGAACGAAATGCCTTGTTATCATTCAGTCTTCTTTATCTGTAACACCATCTCTCTGATCATCTCTGCCTACTGCCCAGGGGCTGAAACAGGATATGTTCACGTACAACCAATGACATTAGGCATGTAGGAAAGAACAAGAGGAGGGAGAGAGGATGACAAAAAAAACTCTCGATTAACTACTGATTGCTGGGTCTTAAAATATGCCCTGCTATACTACTGAATCAAATGCAATTCTTTTGTTTTCCCAGCCCAAGGACTTGTAGTTCCCTACTACCACATTCCCTATAATAATGGTTTCATTTAAGGAACATATTGCTACTTGCTACATAAAGGCTATGGTAATTTGCTTTACAGTTAAAAGGATGCAATCGATAAATCAGCATAGATCGCTAAGGGCGGTTTCAATAATGTTTTTTTTTTTTTGCAGAAATATACATGCAAAGTCATCGGAAACTCAGCTAGATGAGTGCATGACAGCTGATGAAATGCATGACACACACTGGGCTGTTGTGCACCCGACCAGTTAAATTTGCACTTACAAAACTACTAATGATTATACTAAGTCTAGAGATTATGACGATTATTTTTAACATATTCTTTTTGATAAAGCTCCTCGTATATGACTGTGAAGGCTCCATTTCAACACTTCCCCGATGATAGGTTTGCATAGAGGAAGGAGAACCAGGAGGAACATAGCTAAGCAAAAAGCAACCCCTTCTTGAGAGAAAAGCAACCATTTTTCGAGGTTAAAAAAACAAACATTAGGATCTTTCGCTTAACCTGAAAATATACTTTGTTTTTCACTTAGCCGGACATTCAGCTTTTCAAAGTATATCCTATTTGATTACATGCGCCAATAAGAAAAGATCAATCCATGTCAGGTGTATTTCTCTCCATACGTTATGAGTAACAAAAATGTCTTTGTACAAATTCAAATGAGCATTGTGCTAATCTATGAATCCACTTATTGACCTTATTCTCCAATGCGGAAGACCTTTTTGGCAATTGTTTTTAGAACTTCTGATTCATTTCCCTGTAGTTCAAAGGTGTCCACACTCAGTCCTGGAGGGCCAGTGTCCTGCAAAGTTTAGTTCCAACCCAAATCAGACACACCTGGACTAGCTATTTAAGCTCTTACTAGGCTTCTAGAAACATACTTGCATCGCTTTGGCCGTAATAAATGGACAACCTCATCACATTTATAAAATTTGAGTAGAAACCTTCCTAAAAGTTAACATATTGCAGACTAACTTTCTATTTATTTATTTATTAATGGTTGTAGCTCATGTGATGATGTTAAGTGGTTCAGTACAGCCAATATTGAAGTGAAATACAGCTGCGTACATTCTCCAGACACTTTTGTCTTTTATAGATCAGAACTTTTGCGTGGGAAGTGGCTTGCACACGTTTTTACCACCATTTTGTGGGTATGCCATGTTTATAAATGTGAGTTTATACATTTTTACAGTTACTTTTGGTGTACAAATGTGTTTGTGGAGCTTCATTATGATTACAGTTGAACCACTGAAAACCACTTTTTGGTTCCTTTTCTAGATTTTGAATGTCTAGAGATGCGTTAAAAGAATCAGCCGGATTTAATCTAAAATATTTTAATTTGTGTTCTAAAGGAGGAAAAGGGTTTAAGAGAATTGAATCAACTTGAGAGTAATTAATAAATTCAAATTTTTTTAGTGATCTAACCTTTTGTGTAAGCAAATCCTGTTAAACAAAGAACGAATGAAGATTATATGAATATGAAAGGACATAAAATAGTTACAAATTGGCATGTAAGTGTTTTGCTGTGCGATAAATGGAAGAAGGACTGGCTTCACAAAGCTGCAACAGACTAGCGGAGGTTTCCATGTGACATGTTCTGACAGTCCCGTACGCTTCCCATTAATTACGTTTAACCACGCAGCACTAGTTCACATCCACCCCGATCCCTGAGGAGCCCTCTCTCACATCTCCACTCACTTTTCCACTTCTCCTTCCGCTATATCCAAAGTTTTGTACAAAGCCTTTAAAAGTTCATAATTCCCTTTTTATTTTATAATCTGAAAATGTTATGTTTTTATAAATATTATTTATTACACAATGTATATATCTGTATGACTGAACTAAGATTATATATTTGAAGAACAAAACCGTCTCATGACTTTGATTTTTAATGGAACTCGACTGTTGATGTATTATGCAATGTGGGAAACACTTTTCACAACAGATTTCTTTTCTCCACGGTGGCATGAAACTTAAAATACTGTGTGACATTGGCACGCAGCTAAATAAAGGGTTTAGCCTACCTGATGACAATCATCTGAGCTGCATGTCTGCATCTACTCTGTCATTCCAGCAATGACATCATCCGGTAGGTTCGCAGGCAGACCTCATACAGTAGCTCTACTAAATAACAGAGTAAAACATGACACAATACGCAATGGATGATTTTGCTCATTAAAATAGATTAAAAATCTGAACATATATATATATATATATATATATATATATATATATATATATATATATATATATATATGTTGCTAACTTATGTACTTACACTATCCCAAATGTTTTAAAGAAGGGTAAAATCTAGAGAAATATGCTATTTAAATGGACTTTTTGTGTAAGCATGCTGATGACATCAGATACCCTTTTTTGTTTAGTTTGATTTTATAGAAAATCAAAAAAACGCAATTCACCTGTGCCACATGTCTTTGGACTGTGGGGGAAACCGGAGCACCCAGAGGAACGCGATCACGGGACGAACATGCAAACTCCACACAGAAATGCCAACTTACTCAGCAGAGGCTTGGACAAGCGACATTCTTGCTTTGAGCCGACAGCACTACCTACGACACCACTGCTTCACCTTAAATTCATTCATTCATTCATTTTCTTTTCGGCTTAGTCCCTTTATTAATCCAGGGTCACCACAGCGGAATGAACCACCAACTTATCCAGCACGTTTTTACGCAGCGGATGCGCTTCCAGCCGCAACCCATCTCTGAAACCCACGCGAACACAGGGAGAACATGCAAACTCCACATAGAAACGTCAACTGACCCAGCTGAGGCTCGAACCAGCGACCTTCTTGCTGTGAGGCGACAGCACTACATACTGTGCCACCCTTAATAAATTATCTAAACTAAAAAAATATGACTTTCTCCATAAAAAAAAAAAAATATATATATATATATATATATATATATATATATATATATATATATATATATATATATATATATATATATATATTTGAGCATATATATATATATATATATATATATATATTTGAGCATATATATATATATATATATATATATATATATATATATATATATATATATATATATATATATATATATATATATATATATATATATATATATATATATATAAATAAAACACTTTTATATTTAAAAAAAGAACTCAAATTTCATAGGAGGCCTAATTAAATTTAGTTTTTTAACTAGAACTATTTTACTAGTGTAAAAGTGTAAACGGATTGTGAGCTTATCCACTTTTATCCACTCTGAGAGGTAATCAAAAATGCATTCAAGTAGACAAGACGTCTACTTGTGATCTAATCTAATGGCTCCCAACCTTAGGGTCACGACCTCCATGAGGGGTAGTCAAAGATTTATGAGGGGTCACTCTAGTTTGAAGTATAAAATAAACAGATAACATCCCAATTTCTTCCAGAAATTCTGGCTTTCATTTTCACTGATGCTGTCTGCAGTTTTTAGCTAGACAGAGTTTAAATGCATCTACAGCAAAAGTTTTAAATATGTATACATATTGTACATTGTAATACCTTTTGGACCAATGAATACCAAGGTAAATCTCAGTAGATAATGTTTATTAGCCAAGGAAATCACAAACCAACCTTATTTATAATCTCACCCCAATTTTTATAACATTATTTTATTCTTGTCTGCTAGATTTTTTTTGAGGGGTGAGGAGATTGTGAATGTTAAAATAAGAATAAGTTTGGAAACCACTGATCTAATCAACCAAACTGCACCATATTAGCAGATGTAAACTGCAGCTCTCTTGCCTATAACCATGAAAGTACTTAAACCTGTTCTAATTACCCTTAACCCAGGGACAGTTCCAAAGCCTATTTACGGTGCCTATAGTAACCCTGTCTTTCATTCCTAAAACCATGAGCTATTCAACTATCTAAAATATATTTTGTGTAAAATAAATAAATAAATTCGAACACCTATGCAATCTTAATTTTATTAAATGATCGCAACTTGCAGGGTTAGTCGTTTGAACTTTTTAATTTCTGACTCACAAACAATCAAATAAAAGTACTGAAATGTAATTCACTGATTAATTTAGTAAGTCATTATAAGTGAGTTTTTAACTGATCACTAACTGAAAACAAGATTAAAAAAATATCAAGAAATGTAAATTTATATATTATACATTTACAATTATATATTAGAGTTTTGCATATAGGCATGGGCCGGTATAAGTTTTTGACGGAATGATATCCTTGGTTAAAAATATCCTGGTATCACAGTATCTCAGTATTGTGATTACTGCTTTTAAAATAAGTTCTTTTTAAATGTCTGGGTAACAAAACTTTGAGCCTCATTTAACAAAATACTGAATAATTTCAGGGCGACGCAGTGGCCCAGTGGGTAGCACGTTCGTCTCACAGCAAGAAGGTCGCTGGTTCGATCCTTGGCTCAGTTGGCGTTTCTGTGTGGAGTTTGCATGTTCTCCCTGCCTTCGCGTAGGTTTCCTCTGGGTACTCTGGTTTCTCAGAGATGGGTTGTGGCTGGAAGGGCATCTGCTACGTAAAAACTTGCTGGATAAGTTGGCGGTTCATTTCGCTGTGGCAACCCCAGATTATTAAAGGGACTAAGCCGACAAGAAAATGAATGAATGAATAATTTCATATTTACATATATATTATATTTAAAAATACAACATGTCAGGCTAAACAAGTAAAATAAATCACTGACTTCAAAAATACAAACTTTCAAAAACAGATTTTTTTTAACAACACGTTTAAAAAAAACGTTCATATATCTCGAAATAACAGAAAATTTTTGCGTTTTAAAAAACATTGACTTTTCCAAACCACAGTAAACCTTTAAAACCGGTTATCATCCTGTGTCTATTTACATATCAATTATATTACACTTTTTTTTAAATGAAAAGATTTAAAAATAAAATTGAATTGCAGCTAATTAGATTTGGTCAGAAAACATGAAATCCTAGAACTGCCCCTTGTCTTAATCTACTAATACTCTTAAGAGTTAGGTAACATGTAGTTAAAAATATACATATATATTCAACATATCAAAACATCTAAAAGGGCATAATCAAAATAAATTGTCAAAACATAGTTCTCAATCTGCACCACTGTCTGTGTGATGGTAGCTAACTAAAACATTTTATGTACAGATCAACGTTTTGGAAAAGCATCAAATTATCAGAAGCAAAAACACCAGTCATTAACTGCAATCTTAAAACCGCATTTAATTGCGCAATGATTTAAGACAATATTTAAACTTCAATTATTGCATTCATTAATTTCTTGCCACAAAAACATAATTTATAGCATGTTACACACCAAACGTATTACAGTAAGGAAATCTACTCCAAGTACTAAATTTTGACGTGCAAACAAACATCCAAAACAAACACAAAACTCTGCATTTTGATTTAAAGAGCAAGACATTTGAGTGTGGTTCAATTGCAATTACTTTCATGGTTTGACAGTAAAAGTTATAATGAGCTCATAATGTTCTGAGGGGAGAAAAAATGCCTTTAAGAGACATGACAATGAATTCAAGAGTAGTGTGAACTATCTTGGTACATGGAGAGGCAAGTCAATGGTCACTTTTTTTAACAATAGTTAAGGTCATAATGTTACCCATTAAACTGAGACGACAGGCTGTTCATCTAAGACCTTTCCTATGTTCCTGACATGGAATGTCCTGAGTGGGATAAGGAGGACAGATAGTTCCCTTTCTTAAAAAAAATATATAAAACTAATAAACAAACTGCAACAATACACTGGCATGCAAAGGCACAGGAGTGAGCGTTTCAGAATTGTTTTTGGCAGGCACTAACTGTTTCTAAGATAATAAGTCCATCTATGACAACTTGAAAAACAAGACGAAAAAAGTGGTCAGAGAATTTAGGCATTTCTAAATGTACTCTGCCCAGTAAAGACAGATTTAGGGATTTAGGAGTAAGGCAACAACAACAGGAATGCTTTGTCAGTAATTTCCATATAATAAACCTTATTATATGTGCATAACATTTCATATATATATATATATATATATATATATATATATATATATATATATATATATATATAAAAAGTCCTAATGGGTCTTCATATACATATATAAACAATTCAATCTGATGTCATTACACATCTGAGGCACTGTACAAATATAAGAGCTTGTGCACAAGTACTAGAGAATTGAAGAGCTAGTGTTGAACAGGGGCACTGTGGTGTAGATGCCGTGTATACATGCAGTACTCCATACTTCAGGAAAGTGAAGGATAACGAGAGATTCTGTGTGGACGTTTGCTCTTTCTTTCTCTCTCTCAAGTGCACCCAGTGTTTTCCTGACTCCTTGAACTGCTTCTGAAAAATACATTATAAGAATACAAACAGGAAACCTTATAAAATATAATTTATGAATGAAAACTAAGATAACATTAAAAGTGTCATGGAGTGCATTTATTTAATACATTACATTTTATCAACATAGGTATGTGGCTAAAAATTGTGGGAAATACATATACAGTTAAAGTCAGAACTATTAGCACCCTCCTTCTTTTTTCCCCAATTTCCCCAAACGGAGAGAAGAGTTTTTTCAAAACATTTCCAAACATTATAGTTTTAATAACTGATTTCTAATAACTGATTTAATTTATCTTTGTCATGATGACCATAAATAATATTTTACTAGATATTTTTAAGGCACTTCTATACAACTTAAAGTGACATGTGAAGGCTTAACTAGGTTTATTAGGGTAACTAGGCAGGTTAGGGTAATAAGGCAAGTTATTGTGTAATGATGGTTTGTTCTGTAGACTATAAAAAATATAGCTTACAGGGGCTAAAAATTTTGACCTTAAAATGGTATTAAAAAAATTTAATTCTAGTCAAAATAAAACAAAATAAGACTTTCTCCAGAAGAAAATATAGTCTCATTGTGAAAATTTCTTTCCTCTGTTAAGCATGGGGGAATATTTAAAAAGGAAAAAAAAAAATCAAAATGGGGCTAATAATTCTGACTTCAACTGTACATAAACAGTAGTTAAGTGCAAACATTTTCAAGGAATGGTTTTATTTGCTCAGGTATCAATTAAAAAATAAATTAAAAAAAAAACTCCATTTTGACCATATTTGGCATGGTCATGAATATTAACAAGCTCAGCTCTGATTGTCCGAAGCTTGTGTCTGTGCATGCACTCTCTCACACACACACACACCTAGTGTGATGTACTCTTAAAAAAATGTGCAAAATAAATCTACTCCAGTCAAAAATGATTTTTTAACAAACTGAGTATATGTCAACTGAAGTGGTAAAGAGGTTTATTTTAGCAAGAAGGAGTGAATGAGCCATCTATAAGCCCCTCAAATTTCATAATATACACATGTCTCTTAGGGGTTGCCCTGTACACATTTATAATCCATATATCATGAATTTCATGTTCTGACACACTGTGAACAGATGGCTGGCTGAGAACTTCTCCTTAAATTCAAATACACACTGTACATGAAGCGTTGTGTCTTATTAAGTTCTAAATATTGTGGACACACACCAGCACCGCCATTTCCCATCAGTCCTTTTGCTTTGCAACATACTTATAACAATGTATAGATGTTACACGGCAGGCTTTATTATGCCTCTCATGTTTTTAAAATAGTCCCACATGCTTTTTTATAATTTTTTTCTTTCTTTTTCCCCCTTAAATATGAGTAACATATGTTTTACTTAATATTAATATTTATTTGTATTTTATTGTAATATTTTGTAATATATTTTTAAAGAAGCCAAATATATATATATATATATATATATATATATATATATATATATATATATATATATATATATATATATATATATATATATGTGTGTAAAAAAAAAGAAAAAGTGAAAAGCTATTTGAACTGTATGTTTCATACCTAATATGTTCAATAAAAATACTTTTGATTAAAAAAAAGAAAAGCTTAAAAATAATAAGAAAAAGATAACATTGCTCTGATCCCACTACGAAATGTGGCCAGTCAAATGCAGCCTGAGCCGTGTGTATTAATAATCCTGCTTACACTAGCTGTGTTTTGTTCTGATTGGCCTGTTTTTCACCTGTATGCTACATGAGAATTCGGAAACAATGGTGTTTGAGGTTCACATAGTATGTTATTTACATTCTATGCACCATAAAAATCAAAACACATGAAAAAATGTTTTATTTATAAACGTGGGTGGGGTTTTTTCCAATGTGGCTTGCTCCTAGAATCATACTATTTAAGAAATAATTCAAAATATATTAATTTATATTATCTAAATTTATTGTATTGATAAAATTACTTAAAAAGCTACTCAAAGTTTATTTTCCAGCATAATTACTTTTTCTGTCTATACCATCTTCATGTGATAAGTCAAAAATCGTTCTTATGTTAAACTGATTTGGTTGAACAAAGCAGTCAAAGAACAGTATGAACATGTATCTTTTACAACACTCTAAAATAAATATGTATCAAATGTTACAATACACATGCACAATACACAAACACACTGCAGTGCGATTATGTTTTTAGTACTGATAATAGTATAAGAACTACATAATAAGACATTATGCACTGAAGTAGGGACAAACGAATGTGTGAAAAACAACTTTATTTTAATCCTACCAAAATAGCCTTGGTTTGTGAGGCTACTCTTCTGCACCCCAGGTCTAAAAAGCCACATGTTTATCAGGGCCAAGCCTGGAGAACAACATAAACCACACGTTAATGAAAAAAAACAATATGATAAAGCAGGAAAAATCCATTTGAAGCCAACCATAAAATGGACTTACGCTCCTTCTTCCTTCAGCAGTGCCAAAAACTTCTGAACTCTGTATTCCAGGGGCATCTGAAAGAGAAAAAAAGAGAGAAAACAATGATTAAAAAGTGAAAGAGTAACCGAAAAAGAGTGGGTTACACTCCTGTACATTCCTCATCTTCTGGAAAGTTCTGAGACATCGAAGAGACAAAAACCTTGTCAGCATGTAAAGCCTGGAGGGTTCAGAGGGGCCCTGAGTGTGTCTGTGAGGAGATGTGAAGGGGCCGCAGCAAATGGGGAAGTGACAAGACTAGTGATAAATCCAGCAGACTGGTGTACCTGTTCACCCTGGACAGCAAGAGTAACTGATCGACTATAAGCCATATCTGCGCCTCAAACACTCACTTGACAGTTTTGTTTGACAGCCAATCAGAATAACTACTGATTTCCCTGTGCTCTAATGAAATGCCCAAGGAGATAGACAATTAAGATGTTGCTTTTTCTGACTAAACAAAATGGTGATTAAATCATTATGTTAAGAGAAAATTAAAATAAGATGCTTTAAAATTTATGTTTAAATGTATACAAATGTATAATTAAAGAGATTAAATGTGTAAGTAAGCTTTTCTGACAGGTATAATCATAATAATAATGAACTAAAATGGTAGAATTGACCAAAAGGTAAAGATTTATGAATGCAAATCAAAACAATTAAATTATTAAATATTTTGTATCTAATTTTAGTAAAGATGTAATGTAATGTGGTTTTATATAGCGCGTTTATCGTGTATGACCATACAACCTTCACACGACCACCAATGTGCAGCATCCACAGGGCAATGGGGCCAATGCGCTCACCACACACCAGCTACTGGTGGAGTGGAGAGATAGTGATACAGCCAATTCAGTGGATGGGGATGATTGGGAGGCCTTGATGGGTAAGGGCCAATGGAGGGAATTTGGGAAGGACACCAGGATTACACCCTACTCTTTACGAGAAGTGCCATGGGAATTTTAGTAATCCACAGAGAGTGAGGACCTCAGTTTATAGTCTCATCTGAAAGACGGCGCTCACTGACAATATAGTGTCCCCTTCACTTTTACCGGGACATTAGGACTCACACAGACCGCAGGTTGAGCGCTCCCTGCTGACCTCACTTCCAACAGCAACCTATTTTTCCAATGTGGTCTCACATCCAGGTACTGACCAGGCTCAGCCCTGCTTAGCTTTAGTGAGGCTTGGGCTGCAGGATGATACGGCTGTGGTTGTGGCCATATCATCCTTGAAAAATCTATAAATGCAAATCAATAAAATTAAATAAAACTATGTTCAATCTAATTTTAATCTTGAAATTAACTGTTCAGATAATCAATACAATAAAAATCAATACAACTCAAATCAATACATGATAATGTAATGGCATGACAATACAGATGTGAATCAATACAACATAAAACTAAATAAAATGAACAGAAGCTGATTTCTCTGACAGGTCTAACTTAAATGTAAGAAAAGATTAAATGACATGAAATATAAATAATAAAATAAAATTTATTTTAAAAAATTAATTTAATTAAATTAAGTAATTTTATTTGTTTCTATATATTTTATATGGAAATCAGTTGTTGGAAAAAATGCTAAGTTAATTTAAAAACTAATTTTAATTTTCTTATGCTGTAAATAAATGTTTTTAAATTATTGTTAAAATGTTTTTAAAAATAATTAAGCAGATCTGCTTTTTATTTGCTCTTTATTTTTTTGGAGTTTAGCAAATTCAATACAATAAAATCAATAAAACTCAAATCAATAAAATGAAATAAAACTAAATCAAATAAAAAGAAGCTGCTTTCTCTGACAGGTCTAATTTAACTGTAGGTATAGATTAAAAACAGTCCTTAGCATATATGAGTACACCCCCCCCACAAATCTCTCATTTAAATTGATATTTTATAGGATGCTTTACAATATTAAATTGGTGCAAATCTGGAGCTTATCTAACAAAATAACTTACAATAATGGTATAAAAATTACTGCCCAAATTTGAAAAATATTAAATAAAATTTTCAAAAATAGGAAAAATCAAGAGAAACAAAAAATATATAAGATTTTATTGAAATGTTGTAGTTTGTCATTTATTTTGCATGTTTATTTTAAATGTATAATCTTTTCATTTCTAAAGATGCTTGTGACTAAAATATTATTTTAATAAATAGATCTGTTTATTAAATCTGTTTTGTTCAAATGCACCAATATTTATAACCAATATTCACTGGGAAATTAATAAACATTCATTAAAATAGGGTGTACTCATTTATGCTGAGCACTGTAGATGAAATGTAAATAAATTAATTTTAATAAAATAATAAAAAAATAAATCAGATCAAATGTACTGCACTGATTTCCTTATGCTATATATCAAATAAAGCAAAATAAAATCAATAAAAAAATACACATTCCTTCACACCAAAAATACAATATTTTAGGAAATCAAAAAAAACGTTCATTATGGGTCTACTTTCTCTGACAGTGTTTGAACTTTTAATTTTCTTTTATAGATACAATTGTGCTGTAAGGACAGAGAAAGAAAGCTCTGGAGGAGAGAGAAGACACCAAGGAGGAAAATGAACTAAGGTGTATGCAATAACTTTGCTTTTCAATTGCCTCAGGCTGCTGGAGAAGTGGAAATTACAGAAAGGATAGAGGCGAAGGGAGGAAAGTGCAGTGCGTCTGTGTGCAGCAAGTCCCGGCAAACTCAGACTCATTCCACATTACTGCATACCACACCAATTACACAAACACCACTGCAACTCCAATTACAGCAGACAACACTAACAAACAGCGCTCCAGCACACATTCAACTAGACCAGCACTAATCTGCAACTAATGCTCGCAAATAAGGCCAAAAATAAACCCAGGATATTTTCTGAAATGCTGGTTTTCAGCAGAGCCAAAGCTGGCCTAATACAGCACAACAGTGCCATGCCAGTTTTTCAGTAGCTGTATTTTTACCCATTTTTTATTTTTCACAGGGATTTGAGAAATGTCTTCAATAAAGAAGTCTAACCAGTAGGATGAATTACAACATCACAAACATTTAGGGAAGTGTAATCAATTTTTTTATGTTTTTGAGATAAATCTTTTATAGAAATGTAAAGAATCTTGATAAAGCAGCTTTTTTATGGATTTAAACCTATTGTCAGACTTCAGTTAAAAAATTATATATGTGTGTGTGTGTGTGTGTGTGTGTGTGTGTGTGTGTGCGTGCATGCGTGCGTGCGTGCGTGTATGTGTGTGTATATATATATATATATATATATATATATATATATATATATATATATATATATATATATATATATATATATATCAATGAAATGATAAAAAATAAATAATTAAAAAATATATTTTTAAATGCACTGAAGTAAAAAAAAAAAAGTTAATGTATATTAGGCATGGATATGATGGATAAGCTTTTGGAGAATATAATTATACTTGAAATTTTATTGAAGTGCATGTTTTTTACTTATATTAAATTATTTATTCCTGTTTATTCCATCTTTTATAAAAATTTTCATTGTCACGTTTTTTTTAGGGAAGGCACAGTGGCTAGCACTGTCACCTCACAGTGAGAAGGTCGCTGGGTTGAGTCCCTGTGTTTATGTGCTCCGATGTTCCCCAGTCCAAAGACACACAGTGTAGGTGAATTGGGTAAGCAAAATTTGCTGAATGCCAGAGTGTATTGGTGTCTCCCAGTACTGGGTTGTGGTTTGGAAGGGCATCCTCTGCGTAAAACATATGCCGGAATAGTTGGCAGTTCGTTCCGCTGTGGGGATCCCTGATAAATATAAGACTAAGCTGAAGAGAAATTAATGAATAAATTATTTTCAGCATTATTTTATTTATACACTTTTTATTTAAAAAAATAATATTTTTTCAAGAATCACTTGACTAAAATATTTTGTATAAAAAAATATATATTACAAAAAAACCTGTCTTGTTTCAGCAATTTACGAAGAACACGTTTACTAAGTTTTATTTAATGTAACCTTAAAAATAGCTTAAAAATAACAAAAAGGCTTAAATGTTAATTAAAACATAAAGCTAAATATTTATAAAAATTACTCATTAAAATATTTTGTTTGTAAATCAATTTACAATTTTGTATATGGTCTTCAATATAAATTTGCTAGGCGAGGCAGTGGCGCAGTAGGTAGTGCTGTCGCTTCACAGCAAGAAGGTCGCTGGGTTGCTGGTTTGAACCTCGCGTGGGTTTCCTCCGGGTGCTCTGGTTTTCCCAGAGACATGTGGTACAGGTGAGTTGGGTAGGCTAAATTGTCCGTAGTGTATGAGTGTTTGTGTGTGAATGTGTGTTTGAATGTTTCCCAGAGATGGGTTGTGGCTGGAAGGGCATCCGCTACGTAAAAACTTGCTGGATAAGTTAGCGGTTCATTCTGCTGTGGCGACCCCAGATTAATAAAGGAACTAAGCCGACAAGAAAATGAATGAATGAATATAAATTTGCCAAATGAAGCAACATTTTTTTTTCTATTTATGCTTTCCACATCAATATTGATCTATAATGTGACAGCAATGAGCAGCTACCATTATTGCATGATTTCTGAGAACAGTCAGTTGTTTGGCAGCAAAAGTGAAAGGTTTCAATCAGCTCCAGAAACAGGCCACATCCACCAAATGACATGCAGATGAGGACTATGGGCCTCTGTTTACTTGTGTGTGTGTGTGTGTGTCAACAGAGAAGGCACATCTGGAAGGGCCTGTTTTCATTACGATGCCATAAAATGATTACATTTGACAGTGACTCAAACCGCAGATAATTATTGGCAGGAAAGCGGTGACTCAGAGAGGCGTCTAGACAACCTGCTGGGTGAAAAGGTCTTGCTTCGTCTCACCTGCAGTGACATCTCAATCAGCATTTGCAGCTTTTTAATGCCCAGCCACACGCTCTGTCCTTTCACCTGTTTGCCAATATTCGCTCGCTCTTCTTCCTGAAAGCCTCCAAGAAGCTGAAATGCACACAAGAGGAGAGAACATCAGTTACGGTTGCAGAGAGACAATCAAAAACAAAATGACTTAATAATAAAAGTCAAATAATAAAAGTCAGTTGAACACAACAAAACAACTATCTAAACTGGGTAAACTATCCCTTTAAAGAAATAGTGCACCCAAAATGACAATTACTCTATAATTTACTCACTCTCAAGACATCTTTGTGTATACTTTTTTCTGTCAGACGAACACAGTCGGAGTACACTCAAAGAAAAACTCTGCTTGTTCAAAATACTTATTCAAAAATATAATTCTTGAGGCTTTTATGGCAGGGGGGGTTAACTTAATTGTTTTACGTTTAATCCACTTACATTTCTAAAAACAATTAAGCCAACTTCATTGAACTGTGTTGGAACAACATGAAGGAATTGTGTGGAACCCAGGATTTTTACACTGTTATTTTACATTGTAACCTGGCTCTTCCACATTGTTGGATAGTGGCTTTTATTTTCAAGCTCTCAAAAGCTTCAAATAAACCCATATGCGGTCCAGGGGGTTAATGCATGTCTTATGAAGCGGATTGATGTAGTCACACGTACACAACATTTTAAGAGTAATATACTGTATATCGTTATACCGTAATGACAAACTGGCTAGTTTTCTTGTTCATTGATGTATTCTGTGATAAACAAACTGTATGGTAATTGGTTCCTGCAAGACGCTCCTATTCCTGTAGCTTTGAATTAAATTGAATCTTTATTTGACAGATTTTAGGCACATTTTACAAAAATACAAGTATCCATTACATTTTGAAATAAAATTGTCAAGGATAAAAACACAATAAAGCTCTGGGCTTGTTTCCATTGTGGTCCTCGCTGCTAAAAAAAAACAAAACAAAGTATGGCTGCATACAGTTAATGCATAAGACAAACGGTACCTCCACATTTCAAAACAGTAACAAAATTATTCACAAAACAATGACTTACAAAAAAACATCATCATGCACCATGCAAACTAACTATCCTCTTCAAACAACCATCTTTTGAGTCTTTTATTTGCTTTATCATTTTTGGTCATTTGTTCCAGATGATTGCACTTGTTTCTAAAAATATATTTTTCCCCACTACACTTCTAAATTTAAATAAACAAATCGTCACCTTAGAATTATAAGGTTTTATCTGACATTTTTGTCAAAATTAAGTTATTGGCATATTCTTATAACATGACAACTTATTTACATTATGGAATGTTTTTTATAGGTTGTTTACATTTTAAGACTTTTTATTTAAAAACAAAAGGTTTCACACATATTGTTTGCTATGGAATGCAAAATCTTTAAAGCTCAATATTTCAAAATCATTCAGAACGCAGATAGAACCTTATAATACCGAGGTGACGAAATATTAAAATCCCAACCCCTAGTACTATATGAATGTAATTGCCTCACCATTTGAAAGAAGTTCACCAAATAACTAGGAACCACATTATTATTTTTTTAAACACACTCATTTATTAGCAGTTAATATGCTTAATTCTTAAAAAAAAAAAAACTCTGTGCAAATTATGATTTTTTTAAATTATTCATACTAATTTACTTTGTGCCTTTTGCTATTTTTCCTTTATACTTTGTGAGCAGCTACTATACCAAAAAGAAGTAGCATAATCAAAATGGGGTTAAATCAAAGCTCCTGCCAATAATTTTAAAGAATAAACATCCAACAGGTCAGCTCGCCTTGCTAAGAACCTAATTTTCCACATATCTTCATTAAAACCTTTCTTGCCATAGCATCTCCTAATAATTTATTATCAATTAAACATGCCAAGGAGCAGCAAGTGGTGCAGTGGGTAGCATAATCGCTCATCCAAAGACATGTGATATGGTTGAATTGCGTAAGCTAAATTGTCCATAGTGTATGATTGTGAATGAGTGTGTATGGATATTTCCCAGTGATGGGTTGCAGCTGGAAGGGCATCCGCTGCATAAAACATATGCCTCTGTAAGTTGGCGGTTCATTCCGCTGTGGCGACCCCAGATTAATAAAGGGACTTCGCCGAAAAGAAAATTAATGAATTAACATGCCAAATAATCAATGAACGTTTTTTTGACTCAATCATCAAATCATTAATCCTAACCACAAACAGAGTCATCTTTCTTTAATTTCACTTTTAAAGCAAATCAGATAGCTTCTGTTTTACCTATGTGCAAAGAAAGTCTATGTCCAAACACCAGTAGTACAAATTTCTTAACTGTGAACTCAATGTCTTCCAGTGCCGTTTGTCTTGATGAAACACTAAAATTGCGGCATCATCAGCATAGAGATAGTGCTCCACTGAACATGCTACTTTAAAATCATAGATATATAAAAGAAAAAATATTGCTATGGGTCAGGACACACCAAGTGGACACCTGCTAACAACTAGCACCAACGAAACCCAACTGGGTTGTCGTCTCGTGTCCCCCCACCAAACGAACGAAAGCCAACTGAAATGAGAGCCACACTCTGCACCTGCACAAGAAGACATATCTTTCCACTCTGCATGGGGGCAGTAATGCTTTCTCGCTCCATAGAAGTAAAATGAACTTCTGATGCATACAGACAAAACATAAACAAAGCAACATTTAATACCATTATCGTTAATTGTAATTGTTAACATATTGTATCGTTAACACGGTAATTGTCCCTCACCCGGGAGGGATTCACTCCTGCAAATATGTCTGATAATCTAATAATTCATATTGTTTGCAAATATTTGAGAAATGCTCAAAACTACAAGGACCATTTATGTGGGGAATTGTGTACTTTCTACTTCACTACGCCACACTCGCACTTTGATTCATTGCGGAATAAATAATTAAAATGCTCTCTTCAGCTGACAGCCCCAATGACGATTCTGCAAGCTGAATCAGGCCAACAAGATCAGTGGTTAACCCGATAGAGGCGACGCATGGAACATACCAAACCAACTAGCCTGACTGATGGACTGATGAAGGCCAACAGCTGACCATCGGCTGGTGAGTTTATAATTAAAATGTATAAATATTTATGTTAAAAATACATTGTGATCTGCTTCATTGGACATTTGTCACCCTAATAGGTTAGTTTTACAATAGACTGATGTGCTTGTGGAAGCTTTGGAAGTCACTACCATTATACAACATGGAAAATTCAAAACTATTCTGACTGTTCATCTGTCAGAAAAAGGCATAGACACAGAAGATGGCTTGAGGGTGAGTAAATTATGGGGTAATTTTCATTTTTGAGTGAATGTCATTTAAGGATGACCTTCTTTAAAGGATTAGTTGACTTCCATAACAAACATTTCCTGATAGTTTTCTCACCCCCTTGTCATCCAAAATGCTCATTTCTTTCTTTCTTTAGTCCCAAATAATTTAAGGTTTTAAAGGAAAACATTTCAAGAAAAAATATCAAGATAATGCTGGCATCCCAAATACTGTGAAACGAGATTTAGTGGTTACAAAGTATTTACATATTTAAGTCCAGTATCTGGCAAAAAAATCAGGCACGTTTTTATTATAAAATGTATGTTTTGACTGAAGAAACATGAATATTGGTAGACAAAGGGGCGAGAACAATATATGAAAAATTTCATTTTGGAAAGTGATCTAATCCTTTAAAGATCTAATCCTTCCACATGTTCAAAACCTGTAAAAAAAAAAATTCTGTTGTAGATGTAAAACAAATTGTCATGAAAACATATATACAGTGGCAGAAATATAATTTAATTTGAAGGCAATGCTAATAAAAAAAATAGAATTATGTGCCAGAAACAGGAAACCTGCTGTGCGTTTCCGAAAACAATCGTTAGCTAACTAGGGTTGCAAGTTCTGTTGTTACAAACATAGTTTGTTGATTTGGTGTTTCCCAAACTCGTCATTCCAACATTTGCAAACTGCGTCCCAGTTGTATGCTTCCAACAACACTTCTGGAGCTGTAGTTAGAAACAAAGTTCCTGGCTGTGTTCTATTCCTAGTTATCCCCCTATGCCCTATTCGTTTAGAACATTCTGACATTTAAACTTAGAATTATAAAAAAAAACAAGAAAAAAGAAAAAAAAACATTAAAGTCATCTCTCTTAGGCGTGATTTGCTTTCAAAGTGTTTTTACAGATCAGTTCAGTTCAGTTTTAGCAATCTTCGTGTTTACAATTGCGCTCCCTTCACAGTGCACTTTGAAAACATTGATGTCATTTTGAACACAGCCGTGGCTCATGTTGAAAGCTATAGGTGACCTATTATTTAAAAGTGGAAATTATGTTAAAAGTCTCCAAAGCTTGTGAAAAAAAAACATAGCATACGTTAATCGTTTAAATTTGTAGTAGATTATTAATTTAGAATCTGTACTGTATATGACATGGGTCTGTTGGTTAAAACATTTCTGCAGTGGTTTGCATGTGTCAAGTTGTAAAAGTAGACTTTTCAAAAAATAAAAAATAAATAAACAATATCCCACTTAATAATAATAATAATAGCAATAATAATAATGATAATTATTATTATTATCATAATCATTACCATCATCAATATTATTAATATAAGTATGATTTTTTCCATTTCCTAATAAATAATAAATCTTAAATTTCATTTCTAATAAATAGCCTCAGTATTTATTTATTTATATATGAGATTAGAATATGTGTTAGCTTTTGTAAGTGATTTTATGTTTTAGAGTAGAACATGTAATGTCCTCAATAATATTTGCAAAGGAAACATAGGCCCTATATGTGCCATTGAAAAAATATGGAAAATAATATGGAAAAACGAGTGCATGTTTTTACCAAAACTAATATTGTTTTTTTTCTTTTTTCTTTGTCCGCTTAAAACAATATAATTTGCACAAAGAAATTATGGGGTTCTTCTCTAACGAAGTCGTTACCACCTCGTTTACAGCATCATTATAGGCGTTTTACGTTATAACTAATGTGGTTCAAACGATGGATCTGCGAGAGAAACTACGGGTTTTCAGAAACACTCATCACTTTATTGTTCTTTTCCAAAAAGTTGCATCGTACTATGATAGTTCAGCTGCGAGTTGCATCATGTTTGGGAAACGCACCCCTGTATAGCTTGTCATGTAATATTTTTTTCTTGTGTCTAGGAATTTGTTAAAAACATGAATAATGTTTTCTCTGCCTGAACACAATTCTGATCAGTATGTCTAGCAGACTTTATTCCTCATGTAGCAAATATGGTAAAAAATAGTTTGAAAGAAAAAAGATTAATGTGACTTAAATCACACTTTAAGCGGTTTAACTGGTCAAACTGACCGTAGTTTACCTTGAAACCTGTAATCGTGACAAAACTAATTATTGTTTTAACCTGGTGTTAACATCGCTTGGGTATAAACAACGAAAAATGTCTTGAAAAATGCTCATGGTAAGCATGAGCGATAAACCTCAAGCCTTTATCCAGATAATAAGCAATACATTTAAATAATCTTCACCCATATTTAGCATTTTACACTTGTGATTGATTGAAACAAACTGAAAATGTGGCCCTTATGAATTCCTCTATCTCTAACCTCCAGGGCCTCCATTAGATGTTCTCCTCTAGAGATGTTGGGGATGTGGATTGTAGTGCTGAAAGAGTCGGACATGCCCATCTCCTGCAGGACATCCTTTCTGCTAGTTGTGCCAAGAATCAACAACTTACGACCCTGCAGGATCAACAAACAAACAAACATATCAAATCATATCAAATCAACACTAAAGGTCAGAATCTCTCACTGGCTCACTTTCAAGATCTCCTAGTATAGCCATGGTGCCCAGCTACATGTAGTAAAGAGGTGGGCCATTCCCAGAGGCCCCAGCGAGCACAGGGGATTATGGGTCGCCCCCCTGTGGTGTCCACTATATGCTAGTGCATGTAAATGAGGTGCCACACAGGCTGCGGGCCTGCCAGGTCTCGGCTCTCTCACAAACCCTTTCTATCGACTCACCCGAGACCCGACTCCCTACTGAGAGCTGCTCTATACAGTCCTGATCTGGAGGAAAAGACCCTCAGCTATTCAAAACACCTTATAAACACAGCACGACATACACACTCACTGCCACCAGACAGCAAGACACAACAGGAGCTTGTTGGGGGACTTGTTCACCAAGAAAAACATCGCCACAGCCAAAAACAATAAATGCTTCGGATAAATATTTCAAATGTAGCCAAAAACTCAGATACTCGGTTAGTGGTTTTGGTCAAAAGAATGTGAAAATTGTGAAAAGTGTGATGTGACAGAAGACACCTCTATTCAATGAGCTGTAATAAAGTTTTATATCTGTAATATGTAAATGTTTAACCACTTTAAGACAAGTTTAGCCAGTGGTTGACCACTTTTAGTAAAATATAAACTATTAAACATATTACTTTGTCAAATGTTTGGGTCAACAATATTTTTTAATACAAAATCAAACAAAAAGTGTTCACATGTAGCTTGAATAATATATCAGTTCTCTTTCGGGAAGTATGTATTTGTTTATGTACATGCATGTTTATCTGCATTTATTTGTACACTATACTAGTTTATTTGTCTATATTTACAGCTAAAATCAGAACTTATAAAACCCCCTTTGAAATGTTTTTTTTATATATATATTTCCCAAATTATGTTTACCTGAGAAAGGAAATTTTCACAGTATGTCTCATGATCATATTTTTTCTTCCTATTTGTTTTATTTCGGCTAGAATCAAAGTAAAACTATTTTACGGTCAAAATTATTAGCCCCTTTAAGCTATTTTTTTTTCTCGATAGTCTACAGAGCAAACCATCATTATACAATAACTTTCCTAATTCCCCTAACCTGCCTAGTTAACCTAGTTAATCAAGTTAAGTCTTTAAATGTCACTTTAAGCTGTATAGAAGTGTCTAGAAAAAATCTTGTCAAATATTATTTACGGTCATCACGGCAAAGATAAAATAAATCAGTTATTAGGAAGAGTTATTAAAACTAATACGTTTAGAAATGTGTTGAAAAAAATCTTCTCTTCGTTAAAGAGAAATTGGGGAAAAAATAAACAGTGGGGCTAATAATTCAGGGAGGCTAATAATTCTGACTTCAACTGTACATATTTTGTATATATATATATATATATATATATATATATATATATATATATATATATATATATATATATATATATATATATATTTTTTTTTTGTGGTTTCATTCTACCTACATCTACGTTGTATTATTTAATACATATGTTGTTGTGTATGTATGTAATGTTATACAACATTTTTTTTTTATTTGTTTTATTTTATTTATTAATGTTTTTTCTATTACGTTTTTTTTTCTCCCTCTCTCAATGCTGAATTAATGATGATTGTTGAGCTGACCTTGTGTTCAATATATTATTTTAGTATTGTTTAGATATTCTAATGAGATCATTCAAAAGTATTCAAAAGAAACTCCAGACGCACATGATTGCTGTTACCCTGATAAAGGCAGTTGTTTGCCAAGAAACAACTTGGAGTTTTAAGAAATAGCCGTGTCAATAAAGGCTTTTTAATATGTTTTTCACATTTTTCGAGTACATTGGACTGATTTTTGCTGAATACTTTTTTAATACTTGTGATTGTTTTTTGTTCTCACCAAAGATGTACAGTGGTTGTGTAAACCAAAAGTATAATTTAAAATAACACTTACTATTTTAAAATATTTGAAAATGTAATTAATTCATATGATGGCGAAGCTGAATTTGAGATGATTTCATGAAACATTTTCCATTGTTATGAATTGTCCTGCTCAGAATATTTGTGTAAACTAAAACATCAGTTGCATAATTACTTGAAAAATAGAAAGAACAGCATTTAATATGTACAGTTGAAGTCAGAACTATTAGCCCCCTTGAAATATTAGCCCCCCGTTTATTTTTTCCCCAATTTCTGTTCAACAAAGAGAACATTTTTTCAACACATTTCTAAACATAATAGTTTTAATAACTCATTTCTAACTCATTTAATAACTGATTTATTTTATCTTTACAGTAAATAATATTTGACTAGATATTTTTAAGACACTTCTATACAGCTTAAAGTGACATTTAAAGTCTTAACCAGGTTAATTTGGATAAATAGGCAGGTTAGGTTAATTAGGCAGGTTATTGTATAACGATGGTTTGTTCTGTAGACTGTCAAAAAATATATATATACCTTAAATACATTATACATACATACACACACACACACATACATATACATATATACATATATATATATGTATATATGTATATATATGTATGTATATATATATATATATATATATATATATATATATATATATATATATATAATGTTTAAAATGTTTTTTTTTAAATACATTGCAAAAATAACAGACAAATTAATAAATCTTCACATGAACATTTTAGCAGAGTCAGTTATTTGACTGATATGAGTTGACTAGCAATTTCTGTCAATATTTTTATTTATAAATGACCACAAGCAATCCTACATGGACCACAGTATGAAAACACTGGTTTAGAAATATACTTGGGGTTAGAGGTTTTAAAAAGCCCTAACATTAGAGGTTAAATTATAAATCATAGCAGACTAAAATAACTCTGATGTGCATATGAACACTTAGTGAGTGTCTCCACAAAGCTTAAATGCAAATATTACATTAAAGTGTAAATAAAATACTATAAAATATTACTCATACTTCTGAATGCTTTTTATAGTGTCTCTTCTTCCTAAATTTACTTAAAATATGTAGTGATACATTAATTCAGTTGAATTTGTGAAATTGACTAAAGTTACAGAGTGAAATATTCTGTCCAGCACATTTTATTCTGTGTAAGAGAAGGTGCTGCTCCCTGTCTATGGATGCCAGTATTACACATCATTCTCACCCGAGGAGGAGGTTTCTTCAGTAACACCAGCAGAGCCTGCAGCACCAGGTTAGAGAACCGAGGCCCGATGGGAACAAAATCTGTAAAGTCAAAAACATGATGGAAGACAGCATAAGCCAAGTTTGGTACGTAAACCATCAATTAATTTAAAAACCTCACAAGATAAAATGAGGCCTACATGCGCCCCTATAATAATACATGGCTGCACATTGCTTGAAATAGTTAACTCTGGCTCATTCTAAGCCCTGGGTAGTATATACTGCTTTACACAGCTTACTATTAACCCAGGATTAATAAATAATCTAAGTATTAATATGCTGATATTTCAAAATTGCTATGTTAGTCCTTATATCCATATATACACTTACTGAGCACGTTATTAGGTAAACATGTCCAACTGCTCATTAACGCAAATTTCTGAGAAAGGCAACACTAACTCCAATACCCACTCGTTACAACTGAGGTATGCAGAAGAGCATCTTTAAACAAACAACACATCCAACCTTCAGACGGATGGGCTACAACAGCAAAAGGTTATACCGAGTGCCACTCCTGTGCGCTAAGAACAGGAAACTGAGTCTACAATTCACACAGGCTCACACAAATAGGAGAATAGAAGATTGGTAAAACGTTGCCTGGTCTGATATGTCTCGATTTCGGTTGTGACATTCGGATAGTAGCATCAACAACATGAAAGCATGGATCCATACTGCCTCTTATCAACACTTCAGGTCAGTGGTGGTGTAATGGTGTGGGGGTATTTTCTTTGCACACTTTGGGCCTATTAGTACCAATTGAGCATCGTGTTAACACCACAGCCTACCTGAGTATTGTTGCTGACCATGTTCATCCCTTTATGACCACAGTCTACCCGTCTTCTGATGGCTACTTCCAGCAGGATAATGTGCCGTGTCAAAGCGTGACTCATCTCAGACTGGCTTGAACATGACAATGAGTTCACTGTACTCAACTGGACTCCAGTCACCAGCTCTCAATCCAATAGTGCTATCATGTTAATATGGACCCAAATTTTAGCGAAATTAGACCAGTTCCTTGTTGAATCTATGCCATGAATGATTAAGGCAGTTCTGAAGGCAAAAAGAGTCACGCCTGATACTAAGATGTAGCTAATAAAGTGGCCAATGAATGTATAGTGTCAGTGATAAGACAAAAGCAGGACAAATTTTGTTTATATGAAAACTTTATAATTGCATTTTACATTGCAGACTGCTGGTCATTATTTCTTCCTTAAACGAATATAAAAATGAAATGTCTCTTCTCTTTAATTGTTGTGCTTTTCATCACTATTTGACACATTCCCATAAAACTCTGAAAGACTTTTTTTTAGGGGGTTTCACACTGCATGACTTGCAATAGGAAAACTGCCGACAACCTTGTCTCAGTCCGCTAACTATGGCTCACAATCAAACACACACGAGAAGTGACATGGTAACAATGCAATGCCATGTAGTATATATTTTGTAACTAACTACATTATGATAAAGAAGCCTTTAGTGGGGTAGAAAATGTACATATTTTTCTTAAGTGGCTTTTGTAGGGAATTTCTCTAAAAAATTCTTTTTCAACCCGGTTATGATATTGCTCACATGACACATCAAACAGACACAGGTGCTCCTACCAAATTTACAGTAGTTTTTCCTCCATTTCTTTGGTCCAAATAGACCAAAAAGAAGGCCTTTTAACTTCTCCCCTACCTCCCGCTGGCCTGCAGATACCCATAGTAGTGGGTGCTGCTTTCTCACTGGCTGTAGGTATTTGCCGATGTTATTTTCAATCAGAACACATTTCACACAGCATGATTTGAATCTGCGATTCTCTCAGGGCTCTTGCATCTTTGATAGTTCACACTGTGTGATTGTTAGTCATGTAAACGAGCACTGATTTGGCTGTGGTTTCAGGCATTTCTCTGTAATTTCTCAAAACCTGTTGGCAAGTCAAATTCGGGGCTAAATCATGCAGTCTGAACTCGGCATTAAATGTCGTATTCATTTATCCATGACAAACCAAAAGCCAATAAATATCATAAAAAGAGATAGAGTGAGATAATTTACACTAATGAACTCACCCAGCAGTCGCTCAATATCGTCCACCACCACACAGCTCAACTGAGACTTGTAGGCATCCTCAAATATCTAAAGAGAGAAAAACAATTAAGTCACTATTAAAGGTCAAAGGCTGGAACATCACATCTGTAACAAGTGCTTTCAAGCATGGGTCTGCTAATGCCTTAATCCACATATACAAGGTTGTTACCTTCTTTATGGCCTGACATTTGGCGGTCTCTGTAAAGCCGATCATTTTGTCTGGAGAGCAGATCTTGATGAAGGGGAACTGGGACTGCTCTGCAATCTTGGCCGCCAGTGCGGTCTTACCACTGTGAGCAGGCCCTGAGAGAGAAACATTCACACTCTCAGTCATATCAGATTGCAGCATTTTGGTGCGTGTTTGCTTGTGTGAAAAAGAGAACAAGAGCAGGAAAGAATGCTATTTTTTGAGCCTTTGGGTAGATGTGAGAGCAGCGTGTGTGTACTGTAACATCAAGCTATACATTACTTGTAATTTAAATGTCATCTACAATCCGCTACTCAGTTTTCAAAAATAACAGATATAAAATATAACTAATTATATTTAAAAGAATAGTTCACTCAAAAACAAATTATTTACTCATAATTTACCTTTCCAAACATTCTCAGTTTCTTTTTGTTTTGATGATTTTTTTTTTTTTTTGACGAATAGTTGAAATGGGTAACCATTGACACTCATAGTAGGAAAAATATTTCTTATGGAAGTCAACTGTTACCAGCTTCCAAGTTTTTTCAAAATTAACTTTGTATTCAGCAGAAAAAAAAAAGAAACTCAAACAGGTCTGTGACAAGTGAAATATGAGTAAATGATGACAGAATGTTCATTTGTTTTGGTGAATTATCCCTCTAAAGGACCATGAAACCTGCCTCTTCCAGTTTAAGTCTACCTTCTTTTTTTCCAAAAATGCTTCAGGATGGGCGTGGAGCGCTGCAAGCAGAGGGAGGAGTGGGCGTCACTTTTGTCAGTTGGCTCAAGTTAAATTGCAAAAAAATAAATGGCAAATAATTTAATGCCCTGTTATTAGTTATATCAACAATTTGTTATACCATTATAAAGATAATCATGTTTATATAAACACTATAAATGAGGACTTCTTTCTTCCTGAATCCCCGAGTCTGAATAACAATATGGATAGCAGAACAGCAGGTATTTTACCCTGTTCCAACCATTAGCACTGCCGGTAATCTGAAGATTTTAAACAAGTGTGAACGCAGCAGCATGGATATAGGTGATGTGTCTGAATGGTAACTAACTGAACTGATAAAAAACAAAGTCTGCCCTTCTCCAATTCTCGTTCAGCTCTTCCAACAAAAATGCTTGCTGCACACAAACAGATTGGCTGTATCGGTGGCCCAGACAGTATCGCAGAGAAAGCCATGCAACATACTTCGTGGATCATGAAAACAAACACATAAAACCCTTAATAAACGGCTAAATACTGCATGTCGTGTCACACACTGTCGCACAGATTGGTGGGTCTATGGTATGTCCATATTAGTTTGTCAGCGGAATGCTCGTGTAGTCATGAGGATAAGAAAACTTTGTCTATGAGTAACAACGAAAACCGATGCATCATCACTCGGATTCGCGCTACGTCAGCAATGTTAATCCCGCCCAAAAATTATTTTAAAAAATAAATTTTTAAATTTATTTAGCTCACAAAAGCTAGAAATTAGATCACAAAAGCTCAAAATAATCGAAATTTACCCGAACTTAAAGCGAACAGGTGCTAACGTTGTCTTAACTGATGCTTAGCACAAACAAAACTATAAAAAAGTACTCGAGGGGGTCTTGAACCTTGGAGCTATTGGAGAGTTATTTTTAGGTTATTCTATTACATATTGTAACTTCTATTCTACCTCAGAGAGTAATTATTTATTGTAGGTCTAAACAATTTCTAAATTTTTTAATGGAAATTGTTAGATTAGTGCAATTGTTATTATGCAATGGCAGTGGTTTAATTAAATAGATACAAGTAGTTCATGACCCAGTGTGTTCAGTGACTCAGAGATGCTTGTTCAGAGAAAAATGTGACAGAGATGCTTGTTCAGAGAAAAATGTTGCTGTTCCACACAAACTCAATTTCTGCATCTGCTCTGAATTTGGGTCATTTATAAGATTTAGGAGCACTAAGTGTCACTCATATGAGCAGATATTGTCAAAAAAGCTTTTAACATAAAATACGAAGAAACTGAAGCATACATATAAATATTGTGAAAGTACAGCTGTAAACTAAACTCTCTTTTTTGTCACTTTTTGGGTATAAACTTGAAAATGACATATGATATCTGCTTATGATATGATGGTTTGTCAGGATAATTCCAGGTTTATTTTATGTACAAAAAAAGATTGACACTTAATTAATTGGTTAAGCAAATAAATATTTAAATTCTTACTAAATAACCCTTTCATTATTTTTTTATAGTTAAACAGTGTCATCACAATAGCAATATTACCTCATGATAATATTTATTTAATTATTTTATTTAATTATTATTATTTTGTTTAAATATATTGACATCAATTTTAAAAACTTTGGCAGCACAATTATTTTGTTCAAAACTGACCTCAACTTCAGCAAAAAAACCTCCGATTTAGCAAACAATTCATCCGAATAATTAACCAAGCAATAAACCACACAGGCATCTGTACTCAATTCAATGTCTAGACCAGTCCTTAAGTTAAATCAAGTATTTCTAGGTTTAAGGAAAAAGGATTTCACACACAAAACATGAAAACACAACACAAAACACCTGCCATTGATTAGCAACATCACTATTTCAGTTAGTTGGTTGATTTTAGTTAGTTAGTTTCAGTTAGCTAACACTGTATTTGTGTTTGTTTGTATAAGACTTGCCCTCTAATAGAACAGTAACTAGGGGTGTGCGTTCACTGTTCTTGGTCTGCTGCACCAGAAGTTCTCCGTCTCCCAGTATGTCAGACACAGCATTGCTCCATTTCACAATACCGTTCATGATGTAACTGGAGTAATCCTCCTGATTACTACCAAATGCCTTAACAGGGGGATAAAAACAGAAAGAAATGATTAAATCATTAAACAATGATTAATCACTTTATTTACTGCTGAAATTAAGAATAATGACATATCATAATACTTTGACAACATTTTTTAGTTTCAGTCTCAAGTGACTCATTCAAAAGTGTAGAATTCACAAAATAATTCATTTACATGATGAATGTAAAATAATAGCCACCTCATGTGTAAATGTGTGGTTTGTGAACAAAAAAAACAGCAAAGTGGACCAGATTTGATGCCAGTAATGAAGTATGTCTGCATCAAATCTAATCAGGTGGTTTGGACGAACTGCACAATATGAACATAATTTCACAAGATGATCTAAAATAAATTTGTTTGAAAAGAATTCATCATTTCACGCAGATAGGGAGTCAGTGCATCTGCATAAAATATAATAAACTAATTACAAGCATAAATTAATACAATGGGGAAAAGATACAAATGAAATCAAAGGTGCTTTATGGTTTTCTGGAGAGTACTGAGGTACAGAAATTAAATGATCAAGTATAAAGTAGCACTGAATACAGGAATAAACATTTGAATTGGATCAAAACCCTTCATTAAAGTTGTCTTAAAATGATCTGACAATGCCCATTCTTGTCTGATTTCATGATTTTGATTTCTACTTCATTGGAAAAAAAACTAAATACAATTAATCTTTTTTTAAAGCTACAAGTTTTATCATTTCTAGTACCCAAATGGTTGAATTGAATTCCGACATAGTCACAGGCTTTAAAAAAAGAAAAACTTTCCCTATATTAGGATTAAATTTGCATCTCTATTTTCTGTTGCATGTGTTTCGGCTTTCAGCAGTAACATTTACATTACACTGAACTAATCTAAACTGAATTTCAACAGAGAAAACTAGACTGAAGCAGTTTTAATTTATTAGAACTTCACCTATGTTTGACACAATTTACATTGAAAAAGAACAACAGAAAGAAAGATAAAAGGAATTGAATGTGTTCTGAACTGTTAATTCTGTTTCTATAACTTTATCTACTGCAGTTTCTCGTCAACTATAATCCCAACCTGACATTGACAAGCCTGCAATGTGACTATTTCGATTATTTTGATGCTAAATTTATATATTGTGCAGCCCTAGTTTGAAGTCAACATACACTCAAAAACATTATTTCTGCTGCCTGATCAAACGACCTATTTAAAAGAGCTGAAACAACATTATTCCGATTTTTAGGGACCACTTAATAATTTTATGTTCAGCCCACTTAAATTTGTAAAAGCAATTAAGTCTTAACTACGTGTTAGAACAACATGGAGGATTTTTGTGGAACCTCAGAATTTTTTACAGTGTAATATTATGCAAAACGGAATCCACAATAATGGAGGGTAAACTTACAGGCTTTATGTCATTATTCAGAGATGCCAAGAAGTCACTCCTGCTGACTTGCAGAGTCTGAGCCTTTTCTGTGTCCACCTCTACCTGAGTAGTGGCCTATAGAAGCACAAACACACACACGGGTTGATCCTCAAGCTTATTCACTTAATCAACAAGAAATGTTATGAAGTGTGAGAGTAAGAGAGACCCATCACACTAGTGTAAGCTTCATCAAACATTGGAGCATTGTGTGTCCACACTATCAAATATGCTGTGCCACTCACTCAGACACACAGTTTGTCCAGCAATTTAAAGATATATATGCACTTACAGAGCTAGGGATGTGCAATAGTTATCATGTTTAGTAAAATGGCAACTGTTGTTCATGTACTGTATAAATGTCACTGGAAAACAGTGTGAAAGGATTCACTGCTCCATGAAGCCTATTAAAATGCAGCTAAAAAAGTAATATTGTATTTTTAAATTTGACAGAAGTGTCAATAGAAGTTTGATATTAATTTTATACAAAAGAAATCAATAAACAAGAAGTTAAAGACATTCTGGTTGAGTCATTTAAAGGAAAGTAAAAAAAAAAAAGAAAAGAAAGTTCTGTCATTGCTTACTCACCCTTGACTTAAAAGACACAAAAGAATATGTTATGAAGAATATTGGAAACCAGTAACCATTGACTTGCAATAAGAAAAAAATGGCAGAAATGTTATTTTTGGGTGAATTACCCCTTTAAGTGAATGACTGCATCCAACACCGCATACTTCCATACTATATAGGACGCTAAAAACAGTATGCAAGCCGAGTAGTATGTCCAAATTCATAGAATTCGAAAAACAGTATGCAAAAAGAACCCGGATAACCTACTACTTCCGGCAAGGATCTAAAGTGTGCATCCCATGCACACTGCACTATCCTATGATGCCCTGCAACGCAACTGACGGGGGTAGGTCACATGACCATGACAAAAAGGCAGATGTAGTACATCCAAATTCTATTTATTCTGCTCACATTCATATTGTATAGAACGTACATAGAACGTACTTTTCTAACGCCGAGTAGTACATTTAAATTCAAATACAGTACCTACTGAGAAGTAGGCAGTTTTGGACACAGCCAATGCTTCACTGTTACATTCTTTTTGTCACTTGTTTTGATTCTAAATGAATGAACTGATTTGAACAAATCATTGAAATGACTTGATACAATTACTGACTCATTAAAACAGTAAAGTGCTGCCACCTACTGGCTCTTTTATTGTTGCATTGTTGCACATGTAGAGCTTAGATCGAGCCCAAAAAATTAAATCCAACTTTCAACAATCCAACAAAATCCACACACAGGACGTTGCTGCAGGCCTTGGTGCAGATGAAAAGTAAAAAGTGTATTTATATATACAGATAGATAGGTAAATATATAGAATAAAGCTAGATCGATCTGTGTAGCAGCAGACAATCAGCTGCGCACTGCAGGTGCAGCTAGTGTGAAAGATGCGATCCGTATAAGACACTGTTCTCATATCAACTTCTGTACATGTGATTTGAAGATGAGCAAAAGTGAATGCTTTAGGATTTGAGTGCGTTTTTAAACAGACAAATACACCTAATAATATGTAAACATGTCCATCCTGCTGTCTTCAATTTTAAACACAAATAATTTTGTCTTATATGAGCACAAACACTATGAAAGTATTCGAATGCTTTCAATACAAGTTTGTGTATAGGTCTCCACGCAATTAGGCTAATTAAGCAATGCCTAAAAAAACACACAAATGCTTTATCACGGCCCAGCCCGAAGATAGTGGCAGGATATACCTAATAAATAAATGTCTTATTTTTCTGGATTTCAACATTCTTCAAAACATTGAGTATAATGTTCATACAGTACATAGATCAGCAAAATATCTAACGCTTTTTTAAGGGTTTTGGATATTTAAAAAGATATATAAGCAATCAAATTAACTTCACAATCACCAATGCCTCAAGCACAGACACAATCCTTTCTTGTATTTAAAATGAACTACAGCATTTAGACAACATTAAAATGTCTCTTCCCCAGCATCACTGTAATCCTATGTAAACTGCTTTGTATTTGCATTATCAACAATTTTTGTGAATTGAGATAATTTCCAACCAAGAACAAAGTTCAGAACTGGTCAACCACGTTGAAATAACCATAATTAGTTCTGACGGTGAAAGTGCAGTCTGGATGAAATATTTGAGATCAGACCTTGATGTGACGGTTCATGGCAGTGGACTGCGCAGCCCGAACAAGCCCTTCCAGCTCTGCTCCACTGTAGTTCTTGGTCTCGACAGCCAGTTCCTTTACGTCAACGTCTTTGGCCAGCATGTTTGACTGCTTCATCTTTGCCGTGTGGATATTTAGGATCTGAACACGACCCGTCTCATCAGGCAAGCCTGGAGAAAAACAATACATGTACACGCACTTGAAGTCAAAGCTTTTATTTTTCCAATTTTTCAAATATTTCCTAAGCTTTTTAATGTAAAGAATATTTTATTCAATACATTTTTTAACAATAATTTTAATGACAAATTTCTAATAACTAATTTTGTTTGTCTTTGCCATGATCAAAGTAAAATACATAATATCTTACTAGTTATTTTGCAGGATACTTTGGAAACATCACTTTGGAAATTACAGAAAAATAATTAAAATTTCAGAGAAGGGTTAATAACAAAAAATGGGTTGGAGATGGGTTGTGGCTGGAAGGGCATCCGCTGTGTAAAAACTTGCTGGATAAGTTGGCGGTTCATTCCGCTATGGCGACCCCAGATTAATAAAGGGACTAAGCCGACAAGAAAATGAATGAATGAATGAATGAATGAATGATATATACATATATATACATATATATATATATATATATATATATATATATATATATATATATATATATATATACACACATTTTTTTATAACTTTTTTGTAAATTGTTGAAAGTTTTGCTATGCTGATTATTTTATGTTGAGCAAACATTGTTCTTGTTGCTTTTTTGTTATTATTTTTGCTATGATATCAAACATATTAAGACTACATGTAATACATGTAATAACTACATTAAGACACATAACATCATGCAATAAAATATTGCATTTCAAATACTGAGCAGTAATATTTTGGTTCAACTCAGCTACTGTGATTCTCACCAATCTCCATTTTGACTTCCAATCTACCCGGCCTCAATAGAGCTTCATCAATCAGGTCAGGCCTGTTGGTCATGCCTTAAACAGAAAATAAATGCAATAAATATGGAAGTATGCATTTTTATAGTGCAAGTTTAGTGTACAGTTTTTATAATCTCACAGGAAGTTCTTACCAATAACCAGGATGTTGTTGAGCTGCTCTACACCATCGATCTTGGACAGAAGCTGGTTCACTACAGTGTCATGGACCCCTGTGCTGCCTGCCATGCTGCCACGTTGTTTGCAAATGGCATCAATTTCGTCAAATATAATGATGTGCAGGCCGCTGTTGGCCCCCAACTTCAAAAGCAGAAGAAAAACATAAAAAGTTATTTAATAACTTCCCACTTATTGTTAATGTAATGTTATAACACTGTCAAATAAAGCACACTTGTAATATTAATATTAAAATACGGTAATACCAAATGTATTACATAAGTAACTGACTAATACAGATTAACTAACTAATACTAGACTAATATTATTATTTTTTTAATTGTGAAATAAACAAATAAAATAAGTTTTAATAGTAGTTTTAGATTTAAGTATATTTTTTAAATCAAAAAAGTTTTCTATTTTAAGTTTTTATTTTAACTTTAGTGTGTTTCTAGTGGTGTTTAGTGTTTAGTCTGATTAGTTTATTAGTTTATTTATTTGATCATTAATTTATCTATGTAGTTTTTTTCTATTTAGCTTAAATTTTTCGGTTTCGGAATTGGAATTCCTAAGAATTTTTAATTTTTGAATTTTAGTTTTTAGTTAACAATTGTTGTTGAATACGCAAACAAACATCACAATTGAATAGTAAATAATTCATTTAATTTAAGCACACTGAATAGTAAATATCCACATACACTGGACAGCAAAATTACTTTGAGTTAAGCTCAGGATATAAATGTACTGATATAACCAAAGATAAAATATTTATTGAAAGGATTTTCTTCAAAAACGAGTAATATAATATATCATAAAACAATATATTATAAATCAGTACATCAACATATATCCAGATTTTGAATATGATTGTGATTTTAATATGATCTTTAAAACTTTCTGTATATAATTCTCTTAATCTCTCATTTTAAATAGATCAGCCAACACTGAAAATTCTGTCATCATCATTATGTTTCAAACCTTGACTTCCTTTCTTCTGTTGAACACAAAAGAAGATATTTTGAAGAATGTTAGAAATCTGCAACCATTGACTTCCATAGTATTTGTTTTATCTACTGTGGGTGTCAGGTTTTCAGTATTCTTCAAAACATCTTCTTTAGTGTTTAACAAAAGAAAGCACCTCAGAAAGCTTTGAAAACGAGTAAACAGTGAGAAAGGTTTCATTTTAGGGTGAACTATCCCTTTAAATGCCAAGCTGGCGAATGCACTGGTACTAAATAAACTCGGTGACAGTGGTCCACAATAAGGCCTTATCTTCTTCATCTGTGAGGCAGTGAGAGGCAAGGCCGTAACATTTAGCGCAGATGGGAGGCCAGTATGAGTGTGCGTGGCCTCCCGTGAGTCAGGGTGAGGGGTTACAGATAGCCGAATGCTCTCATTAAGAGGTGCCGAGTGATCTCTTCAATGTCATGTAGTCACACAGTCTACCAGCACAACATCACACTCGCAACACAGCCAGAACCAGCAGATCTCTGCCAGCACATCACTCTTGGAAAAAACAAACTATGATAATGTTTCTAAGCAAACACAAGGCCATTTACAGTAATTCGGTAAGTATATTTCAGCAATTTGGAGTTATTTGTAGAGCAGCTGGAGCACCCAAAACTGGGAACAGCATCCTTTGTGCAAACCCCAAAAAAGTTTTTATTTTTTGACTGTTGACAGAGGAACCTTTCTTTAACGTGTCAAATATCGGCGGGTTCCGTCACAGAGCCAGATGAATGTAAGGTTGTGCAAAAAAGTCTGTGAATGCATGGAAACAACACAAGTTTTTTCCCCAAGCGTGCAATGTGTTGAATAATTTGCACAAAATGCCATCTCTGGTTTCGTACCCTCTTCTGTTCCTCCTCAGCATCAGCGAATAGCTTTCTGATGTTGGCCTCCGATTCTCCCACGTATTTGTTCAAAATCTCTGGCCCGTTGACCACTTTTGGCTCTCTGGCGTTCAGCATCTTTCCAATCTGCCGTGCCATTAGGGTTTTACCACAGCCGGGTGGTCCATACAGCAAGATTCCCTTCACGTGCTTGCAACCTAAGGAAAGAGAAAAGGGGTTGAGGAATGCTGAAGCATGATCACAGAATAATATAGTTGAATATAAAGGGCGCTCGCAAAAAGAAAAAGAAAAAAAAAAGTGTCACAATGGTATTCATTTTGTTATAATATAGTTTTAAAGTACTTTTGGTATTTACAAATGTTTCCATTAGCGCTGGGTGATATGGCAAAAATGCAATCTCGATAACTATTTTCCATATTGAACTATAACAATATATATTTCGCTATAAATGCTTCCAGATTTAAGAGAGTATGCCAACAATGACTGAAGATACAAAAATTAGAGGGTCCATTAAATTGCATAAACCTTTCGTCCGATAATTTTTCGATGGCTGAAAATTCCTTCCATCTCTAATATCAACACACTTTCCAATTCTCATTGTTGCACATTTCTGCTGTATGATTGGCTCTTAGATCATTATAAAGTAAAAAAGTGCAGTGCTTATCATTGTTATTCACAAATATTTTATCGTGATTCGATATAATATTGTTTATCGACCCAGCCCTAGTTTTCATTTCAGGTCTGCAAGAATTGGATTTTACTGAGACTTTTATTTCAGTTTATTGATGTACTTCTAACTGAAAAAGAAGTAGGGGGGGGGCTTTCTTTTTGAATATCCTTCTCTAGTAGCAAACTAACGTTAAGAGGTTAAGAATTTCATGGCTGAAGCCATCAAACTGACATCAACAGAGAAGGACCAACAATTCAAACACAAAAATGGTCAGACATTGTTCGGTGATGATTACCAAAACAAATATTTTTATTCAGTAGGTTAACATGCAAGGATTAACGGTTCACCAAAAGAATAACAATGAGAGAAAGCTAAATTAAAAAGTAAAATTTATTTCACACATGCTTGTAGAAATTTAATGAAGGACAAAAAGGTCTGTATAAAGGCTCTATGTGATATAATTTCCGGTCATATGTATGCATGTTGTTTGGGTTCCATGATTATGAATTTACAGCTATACTGAATGCTTTTTGTTTCGTTAAATGCATGTAAAATGTGTATGTTAATAAATGTATATATTAATAAATGTATATATATATATATATATATATATATATATATATATATATATATATATATACATTTATTAATATATACATTTATTAACATGCATGTAAAATGTGTATGTTAATAAATGTATATATTAATAAATGTATATATATATATGTATATATATATATATATATATATATATATATATATATATATATATATATATATGTATATATATATATATATATGTATATATATATGTATATATATATATATATATATATATATATATATATATATATGTATATATATATATATATATATATATATGTATATATATATATATATATATATATATATATATATGTGTGTGTGTGTGTGTGTGTGTGTGTGTATGTATATATGTATGTATGTATGTATGTGTATGTATGTATGTATGTATGTATGTATGTATGTGTGTGTGTGTATATATATATATATATATATATATATATATATATATATATATATATATATATATATATATATATATATATTCATTATAAATTTTGATCACTTTTTGACCATACTTAATTGATTTATATTTAAAATCATTAAAGATCACTGCTTAGTGCTCAATTCTATTAATACTTTGAATTAAATGAAGAATACATTGTACATTGAACTTTACATGCCCCTCGGTGCAAATGTCACTTAATAATTTCTTAAACGTCTTACCTAGCCAGACAGAGAAGATATTTTCACAATGGACAATTAAAAAGGACTGACCACAGACAAAGATTTTTATATAGATGGGATATTTGTTACATTCATTTCAACAGCTGTATAAAGCTTTTAACCTCTTCCAGTCACAATTTTACCACTATTTACAGGTACATAAAACATTCTTTTACTGAGTTTCAAGAATTGCCCCAGGGCCATAATATATACAATATTTTGTGTAAACCTCCTATGGCCAAATATCTGGTGACGCGGTTTGTTTCTTTGTTCGTCTACCAATTTGCGGTCTCTTCTGATCACAATTAATTGGCATTAGAAGAGGATATTGGAATTAACATTTCAAATAATACCTGGGAAGAGAGGCTGAAGCATACCTGTTCTATCAATGCAAGATTACAACTCATACAGTTTAAAGTGGTACATAAGCTACATTATACCATAACTAAACTCAATAAAATGTTCCCTTCAGTTTCCCCGTTATGTGACAGATGCAAGATGCAAAGACAGATTTTGGTTTTGCCCTGAGATCTCGGAGCTCTGGAAAAACATTTTTCAGTTTTATTGAAATATTTTAGGAGAAATCATTAGTCCAGATATTGAATTAGCCCTGTTTGGATGCTCTGACCCTGTGTTAGCATGGTCACATAATCAGCAAATGTTTATCGTGTTTGGTATGGTGGTGGCTAAAAGGGTGATCTTGATGAACTGAAAATCCGCTTTACCACCTACTTTTCATAAATGGCTGACTGAAATGTTTGCTGCTCTTAAGCTTGAAAGAATTTGTTTTGTTAGGGCAGATGCTTCTAAAAAGTTTGAAAAAATCTGGGGCCTTGTCTTTGCTTATCTTTTTAAGAGTTGAAAGTAGGGCATGATTCAAGGACAATTTCACTCTTTAATGTTCTGAGTTCGATGAAGTAAAACTTAATGGTGTATATTATTTACCCTATATGGTGCATGGTGCATGTTTGGATAGACTGGTGCTTGTTTTTGTTTTTTGTTTTAATTATTACTTCTTGTTGTTAGTTTTTTATATTATTCACTTGTTTATTTTTTCTGTTATTTTACCTTATTATTTTTATAAAACGTATTATAGTTGGTATAAATGTTTTATGTTCTGCTTTGTAGTTTTAAAAAACCGTTATAAATAAAATATATGTAAAAAGACCATTGCTTACAAAGGAGTAAAACAGGGGTTTGAATGATAGTGGAAAAGTTTGAAAAGTGTAAAATGACAATTAATTACTGTTTTGGTCTGCAACTTTATGTTATAAAAGGACTTTGTTCTATATATGAATAATTTTTGTTGGTAGTTAAACAGAAAAACAAACTAATAAAGAGGACATATTCTGTTCTAATGTAATGGAAAACAATCTCGTGTGTCCAAATCAAGTGTTTTCAAAGTAGCACACAGGTCTTTTTGATGAGCAGTGGCATTTCTCAGACAAGAGGCCTGTTTTTGGTTAACAACATCTGCTGGCTGCCATTTGGACTGAGCGGGAAGGCTGGAGATAACCAGCAGGCCTGAGATCAGAATCAGCATAGCCATTTACACCTGATGACAGACTCAGGTTGAGGGAGGGTAGATGTTCAGACCTTTTATGGAGGAGAAGAACGAAGCCATGGATGGACAGACTGAGATGACCTTTAGGTGGTGGGAGTTTTTGGGAGAAACTGGGTCTATTGGTGTAAACTCCCACCCAAGTGCTGTAAGACAATAACATACTCAGACGCACAGCCGCACCTTCCTTCAGCACCTGGGCTCCAAAAACCAAGCCCAATTAGGTGCTCACCTTTGTGCTATCAAGACCCGCCATCTCATTAGAGCAGGCAGCTGCCCGGGCCAGAGGCCGACTCCTGCAGCCTTCACACCACAAAAGGTCATCTCACACACACACACAAATAGCTCTCTGTGAGTGTGTGTAGACATGATCAAATCATCTGACAGATTACAAGAATATGCCTTCAGAACTGTTTGTTCTGTCTTGCATGAACCTTGTTTAAATGCTTTACGATTTAATAGCATTAGACTTGCTTTTCTTTAAAAGCACAATCATATCTGTAGTGTTAAATCAGCTGAAAACTAGTCAGCTCTGAAGATTTACTCTTCTGCTACAGGTTTTTGCTAGACCATTGGAAGTTGGTTGCTAAAGCAGGGGTATACACTTGTTAGGGTGTTCTCTGTGTTTGCTAGAGTGTTCTGGGGTTGCTAATCCATTGGTAGATGGTCATTTTATTAAGATTTATCCCCTCAAAAATCTTCTGTTATTAAGCATCTTATTTAAACGCAACTTGATTAGAATTAGCAAACTGCAGACCAAATTTTCTGACCAAATGTCCTATTAGAAGTGAAAAAGGGGTATCTTCGCAACTATGTTCATTCTCAGAGAGAACTGATATCTGCAAAGAAGTGCGAGACCATATTACTTGCTTTTATAATCTAAACTTGGTTGCAATTTGTTAACAGCATTACTGGGCCTCAGTGCTGCATTTGATATTATTTGTTACCTTTAACTTGGTTAGGCTTAAAATTGTTGGTATTTATGGAATTACATTCCTGTTGCTTAAATCATAATTATCTCACAGTTATCAATTTGTGACAGTAAATGAAAGTAAATGGTAGAGAATCGATCACAAGTTTGATATAGAGTAATGCAAGGCTTACTACTTGGACAATTACTTTTCTTGCCCTACTTCTTTTGGTAGATGGTAGCTATAAAAATGTTCACAACTAGTATCGTTCTGGGGGAAAAAATGTATATGAAGAGAATTCCAGTGTGAGATTAGACCATTTTACTTGCTTTAACCATCTGATTGTGGTTGCAATTTGCTAATAGCTTTACTAGACCTTAGTGCAGCATTTGATACTATTTGATTCTATCAACATGGACAAGTTAGAAAATCATGCTGGTATTTGTGGAATTGCATTGCTATGGTTGAAATTATTCTTTTCTAACCATTAAAAAATGGTAGCACTAAATTAAGATGTGGGCGAGGCAGTGGCGCAGTAGGTAGTGCTGTCGCCTCACAGCACGAAGGTTGCTGATTCGAACCTCGGCTCAGTTGGCGTTTCTGTGTGGAGTTTGCATGTTCATGTGACACGTGGTACAGGTGAATTGTGTAGACTAAATTGTCCGTAGTGTATGAGTGTGTGTGTGAATGTGTGTGTGGATGTTTCCCAGAGATGGGTTGCAGCTGGAAGGGCATCCGCTGCGTAAAAACTTGCTGGATAAGTTGGCGGTTCATTCCACTGTAGTGACCCCGGATTAATAAAGGGACTAAGCCGACAAGAAAATGAATGAATGAATGAATAAATTAAGATGTACCGTATCCTTTACAAGTTTGATATGGAATAACACAAGGCTCAGTACTATGACCATTACTTTTCACTTTATACAAGTTACATTTGGCAGACATAATGTAAACAAGGAACACTTTTTACTGAATAACTTTTCACTGTTATGTAGACAATACGTGTGATGTCACACAAAGCGGGTTCTGGGTCCAAACGCTCTATCAGTCCGAATGGGGAGACTCAACACATGGTAATAATAAACGTTTACAAAGCGATGTAATGCATTCGAAAATGATGTCTAATATATGCCTAATATCCGATGGCCAGAAAGTGATTTTTTTTTTTTTTTTTATAAATTTTTAAAATATTGATGTCTGTGATGCAGAAAGTCCAGAGACTGTTGTGTGCAACATGATTTTCACTTTAATGTTTGATATGACAACAAAGTGGTCATAAACAAATATTTTCTCAATTCAAATGAGTAGCAGTACTTGGACTCGGAAACAGTACTCCATACGTCACGACTTAACATGTGGATATACATTTCGTTGAGATTCAACAAAACATACCAACTAACAAAACTAATTGTGTGCAAAGCAACTACTAAATTCTTATGGCAAAATTCAAACCAAAAAAAGAGATTTGAATTATCAGGGTGTACATCAATTAGGACATTATTGGGTGCAAAGCTAAAAGCTTACTCCATATTACAGAATTCTGGGTGGTTGTTAAGCCTATAATAGATGCTCTGATAATAGGTAAGTGTTCTGCATGGCATCGTGCTAGTTTTTAGCAGTGGACATGATCATTTAGGATTCGTCAAAATAAACACCTGTTCATAATCCATCTGAACTTCTGGGTGAGAACATTTTTTTGCACGCAAATAAGAACACTTGTTCATAATTACTCACTAAAGAGACCCAAGTGCCTAAAAGCTGGGAATGGAATGCAGACAGCAGCTTTAACTGCAAATGATTATAATACTTTCGCTGCAGGAGTCAATCTGATGGGAATTAGTCTGCTGGATAGCATCTTTAACAATTGTTGATCTGTTTAGAGGGTGAACATAAATCATAAATATACAATCAGATTGCAGTCTGACAATATAATTCAAACTAGGCTTTTGACTGTACGCCAACAGCAAAAGTGAAGACAACATGCGGATGTTCTGTCAGGATCGAGTATAACTTTAAGCAATTTTCATTTCTGGTAAGGATCAAGTGCTGGGAAGGTCTGAGCGCTGTATGTCTATTCTTATAGCCATCTTATTTCACTTGGCTTTTTCATTTTTTCTTCAACTAGAGTCACAACATTTTGTGATTCAAGTCGGCCATATCATGTTGTGCTTCTGTAAACTTAAACAGAAAGAGATGCAGAGGAAGAAAATCAAAAATACGGGCAAATGCACCTTTACTAAACTTTTTTACCACTAGTGACACTGATGTGACCTGATTTACCTGGTACACAAAGTGATTCCTTATAAAGGTTTTTAAAGTGATACAGCCAGTCAAAATCAAAGACTCACCCATTTGTTCTACTATGTCTGGAGGAAAGACTCGTGAAGCAAAAGCCCGACGGAAGATATCTGAGAATTCCTTGTCCAGGCCCCCGATGCCCATGCGCTCAAAGTTCCAGTCTGGGTTGATTATAGACTGACGAGAGCCTTTGGTTTTTGCTTTTCCTGTGGAATAATTTGCAAAAACAAATGCTAAGATGCAAGTTAATATAATTAACTTCTCCATATGTAAAATGAATTGACATGTAAAACATGTAGAGTAACAGTACCATGAGGTACAGCAGGTGTGGGTAAAAACACATGTGTTTTGACTGCCATCTAGTGGTGCAGTTTGGTTGTTACACTATTTGAAACCTGTTAACGTTTCAAGTAAACCACTGGACAAAACTAGCCACAGGACAGAAATAAAAGTTAACAGATGAATTATTTTGAATTAATCTATTACATACCTTATATATATATATATATATATATATTTTTTTTTTTTGCAATCTGTTTTTATTGCCTGTTATTTTATAAAAATATGCATGGCACTGTACATTTAAAAATTGAAAAAAAGTGGTACTATGGATGAAAACATTTTGGCAATATTAATTGCAAAAGTTTTTCTGTGTTCTGTCATTACTTTTAATAAGAAATAATCTTTAAAAAGGCTCATTGAGCTGACAGATTACATTATTTTTGAGCCTTTATAAAATTATTTAGCTGATGTTCAATTGTAATATATGAATAAAATAAATAATATTGCTATACAAAAAGGTAAGGTTTGTAAAAAAAACCTTAAATGTAAATGAACGTGATCATGTATATTATATTTTACATTTAAACAAATTATTCTAAAATATTAGGTCTTTTGGAGTTTGTGAAACAGTTCATAAAAACTGACACTGGTAGGATGCTAACAGACATTTAAGAATATAAGTGGCAGTCATTTCTGCAAGGTACCGGGAAGTTCATTATTTTATTATGCTGTTGTTTTTTTCTGTTAAATGGTAAATAAATGTGTATGTGTATGTGATTAAACTTGTGTATATCAGATTCATAAGAATCATGAGAATTTGCAGGTTAAACACTTACCAATCAAATTGACAGACGAGCTCTCCGCTTTCTCAAAAATCACCTGACTATTGCCATGCAGTAGACCAATGTCAATCTGAAAAAGGAAAAGGAAAATGCTAAATAAGCCACATCTCTTAACATGCTAATATGCATAAGGTCCAAGTAAGCAAGGAAAAGGTACCTTGTGTTTTTTGCTAGAGTTCTGCTCGCCTCTGAGAATGCTGGGATCCATGGCCTCAATATCTTTTATGACCAGCGCAAAGAGTTTGTCACAAAAACTAAAGACAAACTTTTAAGAAGAAGATACAGGTTAATGTGCCACAACATTAACAACACATACAAAACTCACAGACCTTATTAAGGGTGTTAGTTAAAACAACTTGGTCTTGGTCCACTTTCAAACAAATTATTTTCTTCTTTTACTGAAATATAACATAACTCAGTGCATATGATTACATGACAACAACATAGTCAACAAGTCAAAAGTTTTCCCTTAAACAACACAACCACGTACTCCAACATTGTGGTGTGTTTGTTTGTGCTTACTCTCATTTTCCTGCGTTTACATAGACACAATAATGAGTTTTTAAAAACTTTATTTATCTTATTTATATTTTTGTTGATATATTTGTGTGCATTTTAAGTCACAAAACACAGTTGCTGGGCAAAGGTACAAGCAAAACAAAAGTTTCAGTTTTTGCCTGAAAATGCTGTATTGTAAACAGCCTTTAAGTTTTCAAGTTTGCTGGTCTTTTGTAATATTTAATATTGCGTAACTTTGTAGGGTGGAGCTACTGTCAATTTGCCAACACTCCAAATATTCTTGTTTTAATTTATATTAAGAAAACTTCTATGTTTACTATTGCCACATTCACAGATAATTGACTTAGGCATAATTTAAGTCTAAACTTAATAAGAAAACAGACTTAATACCTTTCATTATTCCCAATTAAAAATTTAAAAATCTTTAAATATGTTTACTTGAAATGTGATAAAATACCTAAAAAACGAATACATATTTAAACAGCACTTTAAATAGGGAGGAGAAGCTTGAGTAACCCTGTTTCTTGGGTTTGGCATTTCTTCCATTCTGAAATGGAAAATTCAGAGTTTCCCTCAGTTCGACGTTAACATACTGAGAGTTTTTACTTTTCTGAAACGGGCCCCAAGTGTCAATTTGTTTTGGACCAAACAAACCAAGGGGATCAAACCACAATTGTCAAAACACAATAACATTCAAGATTGATTAATGTCTCACCTGTTGACTCATGCTAAAGGCCTGTGCAGTGAAACACTGAATAAATTCAATGGCCATTTTATCAGAGTCATAAGGATTGCTGTCAATGCTCTTTTTCTGGAGGAAGTCGATCTCGATTGTCATGGTTCCCACATACTGTCTGGACGGGTCAAAGTTGTAGACACTCACTGCAAACAAAACAACATCAAGGCTAGGTGTAGACATTAACAAAACTCAACAGGTTCCTGTAAGAGCTAGGTTTAGAGTTTGGGTGTAGACATTAATAAAACACAATAGAACCAAATATCTCATAAAAATGTTAGAACTCTTTATATTGATCAAAATTAATATCATCAAAAATGTAATTATGTATATGAAGTATTTTGTGTATTGTTAGTAAATACTGTACATATAATTCATATGGACATTCTTAGGATAGTACATTTGACGATACAAAATCACGACTGATCCTATCATATTTTTGAGTTGTTATTGTTGGCTTTTTTACATCATGTAAAATGTGAACATGACATGTCAGATGTTGTTTGTAGAAAAAAGGCTGAACGTTATTAGAGAAACAAGTCTGGGTTGTTTTTGCAAAGTGAAAGTCTGGTGAAAAATGCTAAAATCCTACCAGTACAGCTGGTCTATACACCTCCTTAATTGTTGAGACCAGCAAAGATGTCAAAACGCATGAAAACCACACATACCAGTTTCCATTGTTTGTGCTGCTGCCTCATAAGGTGTTATTATACATCACAAACGGCAGCATTTTGTCATAAAGTAACACAACGTCTGTTTGTTCGTTTTTTTCTTATGTATGAAATGCAGTACAACATTATTGGCATAAAATCCAATGCAGACATTCACAAATAGCATCTGACCAGTTTCAATACAATAATGAGAACAGTCAGTCGTTTCCAATTAGATATACACTACCAGTCAAAAGTTTTGGGGTCATTAGGATTTTTGAATGTTTTAAAATAAGCTTATCTTGCTCACCAAGACTGCCTTTATTTCATCAAAAAATACAGTAAAAATTGTGAAATTGTGAAATGTTATTGCACTATAAAAATACTGTTCAACAGTAGTTTATCATTTAATTTAATCATTTATTCCAGTGATTTTAAAGATGAATTTTCATTACTCCAGTCTTCAGAGTACATGTACATATTATTATTATCATTATTACTATTACTATTAATCATTATTAATGGTAATAAAAGCAATAATAACTAGAGTTGCATTTAATTTGAAACTGCATACAATAAAAAAGCAGTTATGTAAAATTTGTACAAATATTTTACAATTTTTTACATTTATTAAATGCTGCCTTGATGAACAGAATAATTTTCTTCAAATAAAAAATCTAACCTTAAAAATTTTGACCGGAAGTCTACAAATAGTCAGACTTGGACCCACAGTCTAAACTATGCTAACACCTTACTTACACCACACTTTACTACAATCTAGCTTTTAAAATGTCCTTTGTTTTTTTTTTAAATACAGACTTTTCTTCAGCAACAACAAAAAATATGAGAATGAAGATATTAGTTTTACTTAAGATCAATTTCAATGCTATTCTTTTTTAACTTTCTATTAATAAAAGCATCTTCAAAAAGCAAGTCTAGTATATCATGGTTTTGAGAACAATACCAAGTTACTGTAGAACTTTCATGGTATTAATAAAAATAATTCACAATATTACCGTTTTTTGAGACAGTACATTTGCAATACATTTTTGAGAAACTCGTCTACATTTGAACTTATTGGTGTAATTTATTGGTATAATAACAAATTCATTCTTTTTCTTCACATTTTATCAAAATGATTTTGCTCAATCTAATGCTCTTCCATCTATCTAACCCAACCAAAGAGTTGTGACACTACAATAAATATTCTCATGACAAATGGAGAAAAATAAAAAATTAGTCAATGCACACATCAGCTAATCAAATAGTGTCGATTTTACGGGCAACCTTTTTATTTTAAATTCTTTAAAATATATATATTTTTTATTATTTCACCTAGTACTGTAAAAAAATAATAAACTACACACGTACCTTCCACATCTTGGTTTAGAGAGAGTCCAGCCCATTTTCTCTGTGACACAGAGAGCATTTTAATAAGTTTACATTATCTTTTATTTAGCCTGCATGCATAATTAATCCAAGTTATTACATAACACAAGACACACACTTATTATACAGTTAGTTTATAAGATCCTACTGCTAAAGGTCACACAAACACAACTATCTCTTTGTAGATGGTCTTACTGTACAGCACATTAATTATTTATCCTTTAGTGTCATTAGATGAACATTTCTTAAGTTGTGTTTCATTTTTTTTTGGTTCATTAATATGACATTGTGCCATAAAAATAAGACCACTGTGAGAAAGTTACAACAGTACCTGAGGTGTCTTGCTGCTCTCATGTTAATAGGTGGAGGATAAGCAGGCAAAAACAACAAAGGTTGTTAAGAAACACAACAACATTAAGCGGGAGTGTAACAATCCCACACTATATGGCAATAAAAAAATGTCACTACATGCATCAGCAAGGTTAATACAAATTTTCTATTAATATATTTAGATCAATTTTGAGGAATATATTTATGACCTAATACGAATGTGTACATACACGTAATTAAATCAACTTATCTTCACCGTATAAACAAAATAATTAGCTGTTCTGTGAAATATAGTTATTTCAAAAATTTACAGAGCAATGATTTTTTCCAGTATTTCCTATTACATTTTTTCCTTCTGGAGAAAGTCTGACCTTTGTTTTAAGTTTGGCTGGAATAAAAGCTGTTTTATTTTTTAAATATTTAGGGTCAGTATCATTAGGCACCTTAAGAATTGATTTGTTTCATTTGGCTACAGAACAATCCTGTGTTGCAAAATTACTTGGCTAATTAAACTAGTTGAGCACTTTAAGCTAAATACTAGTATCTTGCACTAGTAAATATTATGTACTGTCATTATTATGTCAAAGACAAAAAAGGTATTACAAATTAGTTATTAAAACTATTCTGTTTAAAGGGTGTTAAAAAAAACTCTTTAAATCTCATTTAAGGAGCATTTGAGAATTTTTTTTAAAAGAATTAATTTTACAGAAGGGCAAATCATTTTACCTTTTGCAGTTAATAAGTAAAACTATATGCTTCTTGCGGAAGAACATGGTCTATAATATAATAATACATATATTAAATATGTTTATTATAGGTTAATTCATATGGTTCTGACTCATTAATTAATTAAATCTACTCATTTTAAACAAAAATAATGATAATTTGTTCAAAATTATTTTCAACACTTTACAATCATTTCATTTGTTTATAACTCCAGATTGTTATACTAATTTCTGGGGGAAAAAATTATAATTGTGAGAATTAAAAGTCATAAAAAATAGCTTCAATAGCATCACATAATGAAGCAAATCGTCACTCGAGTCTGTTCATCCATACACTTATGTGGCATTACGTCTTTATAATTTTAGCTTTAGATCTAGATGTCTAGAACAGCAGACATAACCAATGATGACTGTGTAAAAACCATAGAGAGCACATTATGTGTCATGAGTGGCTTTTAGACAATCCCTTGGGAAAAGATTACAAAAACATGTACCTGAGGTAGACTGAAGGCAATGGTTCCTGGCACCACGCTTGGATGAGTTCTCACAGTGAAAACAAATTTCTGAGTTGGAGTGGTTTTAATAGTCAAATGCCTATAAAAGTGAGAGAGAGAGCAAGAGGGACAGAACAGCTGATCAGACACATACATTCTGATAGTGCATTTAAATATAACCACATCTCAGGGGTTTTTTTTTTCAGATGCACATCAAATACTCACTGCCCAGATTTGAAGTCTTTCTCACTTGCAACCACACAGTTTGTGAGAGACAGTTCATCTGTTGGGCATCTCGCTGCTTGCATTTGCTGAAAAAAAAAAACAAGCAAAGGATTGATGAAATGGTAGCAAACAACAGAAATCAAAAATGTGGACTTGTATATGTTGGCAGTCAAAAGCTTGAAACATGCTTCTTTGTATTTGTTATAATTACTACTAGATCAGTGGTCTTTTCACATTTTCACACAAAGGACCCCTTGTTCGATGCAAAGATCAACCTCTGTTAATTAATATACTGACACAATTCTCACATTAACAGTCAAATTTACTTGTGCATTTTTATTTGTTAAGACATTTTAAATATTTACTTTGGTAGCTATCTAAATATTGTATTTGAAATGGTAATTTTCTAATGTTTAAATATGTAATTATATATTTAATCAGTGTACATGGTGTTCTTTTTATACTATCATTATTTTGAGTAGAGTTGAGTTAACTGAATAAAAGTAAAAGCCAAATGTTTAATTATATATTCTGATTTGTTATTCAAATATAATTAAATATACTGATATTTAGCTTTGCTTAAATTGACTGAATAACATTTTTTATATAAAACATATTTATTAAATGTACAGAAATATACAGAAATGCAGAACAAAAAGCAAAAACACAGTGTTTTTATGGTGTTTTTCATATTGTATTCTGATGTAAATACAAGCGTGTCTTCGAGAATCAAAGACTATTCAAAACTTAATTTTTAAATATTATGAAATTATTAAAGATTTTTTTTTAGATAAGAAACTTGGCAGAAAAAAAGAGCAAAAGGTGTGAGAAATAATAAATAAAACAATTCTAATGCTAATTACTAAATTCAAATCATAACTAGAACTAACACTGGTCCAAAAAATAAGGCAAAAAGACAACCAAACATTTGTAAAACCCAACATTTTAAATGGAAAATAGAAACACGTCCATCACATTCAATTATTCAAATACTCTACAAATCTTTAATGACTCGGTTTAGCTCGCAGGAAAGAAATGCTGAGAACATACAGTAATGCTTTGTGAACTTACAGGATTACTGAAGACCTGTATTAAACACTAGTGTGGTTTTACCTAGCATGAAATAAATTCTGGAATTTCTGAATCGGACATAATCTCCTCAAGCATACATGCCATAATTATAATGCACACTGTGTTTGGAGCTGCTTATCAAATTTCTATGATTTGCATAAGTACCTATGAGCCATTAATGAAACAAACACCTGACAAGGAGTCCAAAGATCTGAAAAAACATTACAAACAAGCTGTATTTTTTTCTCACTTTTTTTGACTGTGACATTTGAGAAAATCAAATTGAAATTCTGTTCTAATATTCATATCAAATACAATAAATAATTTAATATGTGGCGATGCGGTGGTGCAGTAGGTAGTGCTGTCGCCTCACAGCAAGAAGGTTGATGGTTAGAGTCTTGGCTAGGTCAGTTGCCGTTTCTGTGTGGAGTTTGTATGTTCTCGGCGCGTTCGCGTGGGTTTCCTCAGGGTGCTCCGGTTTCCCCCACAAGTCCATAGACATAAGTGAATTAGGTAGGCTAAATTGTCTGTAGTGAATGAGTGTGTGTGGATGTTTTCCAGTGATGGGTTGCAGCTGGAAGTGCATTCGCTGCATAAAACATATGCTGGATAAGTTGGCAGTTCATTCTGCTGTGGCGACCCCAGATTAATAAAGGGACTAAGCCGAAAAGAAAATGAATGAATAAAATTTAAAATGTGTATTATGGGTCATGACAGAAAATAGCTTTTCATTTATTGATTGATTTTTTTATATTAAAATGTGTAACTTGAGCTCAAAATTATTAATTTGCCATTTGTCAAATCTTTATGCTTTCCTTCAAAGCACATTTGATGTTTCAGGTCTGAATATTTTGGTTCCTTTCAACATAAACAAAAAAATAATTATAAATAAATAAAAAAATGTTACGCTGAATGATGGTGGAATATTTTTAAACCCATATTTGGACATTTTATTTACCCAGAGGTTTCACAAAGTTATGTGTAATAATATTTGTTAAGATGAAATTTTGCTAGTTATATTTGATGTCGACAACAAAATTTGATGCTCCTTGACTTCGTGTAATATATTTTTAATTAGTATAATTATTTTGTTTTCTATTACAAACTATAAAGTTAAAAAACAAAAACAAATATTAATTAATTTTAATTACTTCATTGAACATATTGTGTGCCATTTGTTTTGTAGTCTCATGTGTGCCAATATTTATGAATAATTAGAATTAGCTTTTTAATTTTATTTGAGTAACTTTTGCCTTTTTGGTTATAGTATTTCTTTTAAAAGTCTTGATTACATTTTTATTTTAGTCAATTTAAATTAAACGTTTTATTTTAACTCAATTTGTTGCCTAGAGATTACTTGACATTTATAGTTTAGTTTGTTATGATTTTAAAGGCACAGTTTACCCAAAATTGAAAATTCTGCAATTATCCACTCACACTTTACTTGTTTCAAAGCATTATGAGCTTCTTTTTTCAGCTGAAACCAAATAAATATATTTTGAAGAAAGCTGGAAACTTGTTACCATTTACTTCCATAGTATTTGATTTCCTACTACATACCTTCTTTTGTGTTCAACTGAAGAAAGAAACTCATAAAGGTTTGGAACCACTTGAGGGCGAGTAAATAGTGAGTACATTTTCATTTTAGGGCACATTTGTCAATAGTCGTGGTTAACAATAATAACAACAATACAGACCTCTG